>NW_024412436.1:9861708-9908983 GCF_014898765.1 Herpailurus yagouaroundi
TCAGATACGCAGGTGCAGCGTTCACGTTAAGTGGTGGTAGCAGGTTGTGACCGTTTATTAATTTGTCTCATTGAACCGAAGTACTTTCCAGGATTTCAGAAAGTGCAGTTTCACCACGTTGATACCGAGACTTGAAATTTGCATGAACTGGCAGTGTGAGAAATTGCGTTGAGAGGGTAGCTGGAGATAAATAGTTAAATAAGAGGGGAATAAGAAGGTGAACCAGGCTGGAGCAGTAGTTCTGAATAGTCTTCCACCCTCCTGAGACACGTATGCCATGATCTCGGCAGGGGGAAAATATGAAAGTGCCATAATAATGTCGAAATGGGACTGGAGATGTCAATTGGGTTGGTTTAAAAATATCCCTAAGCTGCCTTTGAAACTAAACGTTGGAGTTGAATAAAAGTGAATCTGGATTTCCTGAATAGCACCGTGGCTTGAGTGTGCTGTCAGTATGTAAGCCAGTCCACCAACTTAAGACAGAAGTGTTGCTATTCCATAAATACAGTAGAACTCCATATGCTGAGTTTTTCAATTTCTTCTGTTAGAAAGTTTGGGGGAAAAAAAGGGAGACTTTGAAGTATTTTGTTTATACTAACAGAAGAGAAAAGTTCTCCTAAGAAAAAGCTGGTGGCAGGAGTGTAGAGGAGTAGCATATGGCATTAAAAGGAGCACAGCTGGAGGTAGCATTTCCATCTGAACATGATGTCAGAGCAGCTGACAGCCTGCCATCCCTCAGCCTTTTATTCTAACACACAGACAGGGAGTTAGTGTGTGCGGATCTGTGGTGGAGAAGGTATCTCGTTCCTCTCTAACATCATCTCCACTTTGCATCTGTCTCTCTTAGTCTGCTTTTTTTCCACCGATGTAACAGACCTGGAGCCAGCGAGACTCAGAGGAAAGGACTTAATCAGGTTTATGTGTCCTAAAGGTAGGAGTAGCAAGAGATTAGATTGAGCATATTTCTGTTTTGGTGTTTTGTTTATTTAATTAAAAAAAAACCACATTACTTTTCTAACCCAGTTTAGGAATAATATATGAAATCGAGTATTAAATGAACATCTTGTTGGAGTTGAAAGTCTTGGGCTCGTTTAGTTTTAATTTTTATCCCTTTTGCTCGAGCAAGTAAATAACTTTTATACACAGAAATATTTCAAGTTTTGAAATGCTAAGAAAGGCTTTGAAATGTTGCTTTTTGAGATCACTTTGGATTAGAATGCTGTTTTCTGTTCACTGCGATTTAGGCTCCTTTTGCTTTTGGGGTAGTGGGGGAGAGAAATAGTAAACTGTCTGGAATCCAGCGATCAAACTTATATGAGAAGATTATTCTAGTTAAGAAGCTAGATTGTTGTGTAATTAATTCCACTCTGAAACTTTATTCTTCAAAAACATTCAGCAGCACTACTGAAACATACAGCTGTAAGTGCTTTTGAAACCGAAGGTTTTTTAAAAAGGGGGAAAAAAAAAAACTTTTGTCCCCAGGAGAATAGTTTGACTGGTTTCCTCATTTCTCTTTCAAATATATATTTAAGAGATCTTTTATTTCAGCATAACAATAATTATTTGCAGGAGTTTTTGTGTTAGCGACTAATTTAGAACTTGTAGATTTGAGCTGCCTGAATTGGCCAGACAGCTGTAATCGCACTCCTCCATTCTTAATCTCTTTATCTCGGCAGCAGCTGCCATATGGCCACAGTCAGCTGGATCAGATGTTTATAAGCTTCCTTCTTCGTCCCTCTCTGTCCTGTCAGCCTCCTAATTTGATCACGGCTACCTTGTGAGCTGCCCTCCAATCTTTATTTTTAGCCCTCTCAAGGATTAGGATTGATGTTAGCTGTGGAGCACTCAAAGTGATTGTATTGTAAATCTTGGTGTATTCTAGCTGGGGCGTCGTGCGGAACGCATTTGGGGGCTAGGATGAAACTTTTAGCCCATCTTGGGCAAAGTGTAGAAAAAGCAGGGAGGTAATTTCTGAATATTAAATTACCATGTATCCGTTCCCCAAATGTACTTTCTGAGCTGGTTGGTGTGGAACCTTGCTTCTGGTCATAGGAAAAGGGAAGTCGGGTTTTCTTGATTTTTTTTTTCTTTTTTTTTTTTTTTTAAGGAGTTGAATTTTACAGTTGAATTTTGACCCTTTGTACCTCCTCGCCTTTGCTCCCCCTCCATTTCACCCTCCTTCACCAGAAAACAAGGGCAACGATGCATATTTGAGAGAATAGAAGCTAGTGGGAGAACAGAATATATCAAGTTTTATTGAAACAAAGTATTTTCTGTTGAATGAGGTAAGGCAGAGTCAGAAAAAAATAGTTTCTCTTTTTCTAGCAAGGCTTTTTTTTGGGGGGGGGGTGGGGGGGAATGTTGAACCTGTAAAGCTTTGGAGTTTCATTTGAATACAATACGCCTTTATTTAAAAGTTTGAAATCATTTTAATATGGAACTCATTTGCTTTGCAACGATCAAAGTTTAGGTGAGAATTTTCAGAGTGAAGGGAAGTCCTTCTGGTTCCTCATATCCTAGATATACAGATTTTTACAAAGAAATACTACTTTTTTTTCCCCCTCCATTCACTTAAAAAATATTTGGATTTGTTCATAGTAAAGATGATCTTTTCCATCTGTTGGTGTAGTTCTTTCTGATCTCTTGTACACGTGGGCTCTACCTGCAAATCCTAAGGCATTAACATCTGTTTTTATACACAGGGCTTTTGTTGTTGTAACACTCTGACTTTAAAAGTGAGTTGTTTGCTAATTTCTGGGCTAATTATGCGATTTCACTTTTTTCCCCTTGATTCAGCCAGTGCGTGTGTGTTAAAATTGTGCTTTCTAAGCGCAGTCATGTATCAAAAGTAATGGAATAAAAAAGGATGGTTGAACAAGTTTTCTGAATCTTCCAGAATGTGTTTGGGACTTTTCTTTGTTCGCTCTACGAGCTGTTGCAGGTTTCCTAGGACATAATTTGATGAGTAGGTTCACTTCTCCTGAAAGAGATGTAAATTCTCACTCTCAATAAGGGCCAGTAGTGAAACAGAAGGCTTTTAAAACTTGCCGGAAAGTTCCAGGAAGGTGGGGATGCGTCAGGGACTGTTGGGCTGGGGTAAGGAAGTTGGGAAAGGGTACATTTTTCCTTCTCGCGTTTGGGTTTCGTGCGTGCGGTCTGGTCGTCCTCGGGTCATGAGCCTGATTAAAATGCAGGGACGGGTACATCGGCGGCCCAAGCCGAATCACTGTCATTATCTCTCTCTTTTTTTTTTTTTTTTTTTGTTGGTAACGGGGACCCGGGCGGTGGAAAGTTGTTCCTGAGCAGGCTCTCACGAGGACTGTCTCTGTCCCCAGGTTATGAAGACAGCATGGAGTTCCCAGACCACAGTAGACATTTGCTGCAGTGTCTGAGCGAGCAGAGGCACCAGGGCTTCCTTTGTGACTGCACCGTCCTGGTGGGAGATGCCCAGTTCCGCGCGCACCGAGCTGTGCTGGCTTCGTGCAGCATGTACTTCCACCTCTTTTACAAGGACCAGCTGGACAAAAGGGACATTGTTCATCTGAACAGCGACATTGTTACAGCCCCGGCTTTCGCGCTCCTGCTTGAATTCATGTACGAAGGGAAACTCCAGTTCAAAGACTTGCCCATTGAAGACGTGCTCGCAGCTGCCAGTTACCTCCACATGTACGACATCGTCAAAGTGTGCAAAAAGAAGCTGAAGGAGAAAGCCACCACCGAGGCGGACAGCACCAAGAAGGAGGAGGACGCCTCCAGCTGCTCGGACAAAGTCGAGAGCCTCTCGGACGGCAGCAGCCACATGGCGGGCGACCTGCCCAGCGACGAGGACGACGGCGAGGACGACAAGCTGACCCTCCTGCCCGGCAAAAGGGACTTGGCGGCCGAGCCCGGCAACATGTGGATGCGCCTGCCCTCGGACTCGGCGGGCCTGCCCCCGGCCGGCGGGGACGCAGAGCCACACGCCGCGGCAGCTGGAAAAACAGTGGCCAGCCCCTGCAGCTCCACAGAGTCTTTGTCCCAGAGGTCTGTCGCCTCCGTGAGGGATTCGGCAGATGTTGACTGTGTGCTGGACCTGTCTGTCAAGTCCAGCCTGTCAGGAGTTGAAAATCTGAACAGCTCTTATTTCTCTTCACAGGACGTGCTGAGAAGCAACCTGGTGCAGGTGAAGGTGGAGAAAGAGGCTCCGTGTGAGGAGGGCGAGGTGGGCGCTAATGACTATGACATGGAGCATAGCGCCGCGAAAGAGAGCGGGGGCGCTAACGCCCGCGGGCCGTACGAGCCGGCGCACCTGGCTCCGCTGCGGGAGGACTCGGTGTTGAGGGAGCTGGAGCGCGAGGACAAGGCCAGCGACGACGAGATGCTGAGCCCGGAGCACGAGCGCGGCCCGGCCGAGGCGGCCGTGGACGGCGGCCTGCTGCCCTACGTGTCCAACATCCTGAGCCCGGCCGGCCAGATCTTCATGTGCCCGCTGTGCAACAAGGTCTTCCCGAGCCCGCACATCCTGCAGATCCACCTGAGCACGCACTTCCGCGAGCAGGACGGGCTGCGCGGCAAGCCGGCCGCCGACGTCAACGTGCCCACCTGCTCGCTGTGCGGCAAGACTTTCTCGTGCATGTACACGCTCAAGCGCCACGAGCGGACCCACTCGGGCGAGAAGCCCTACACGTGCACGCAGTGCGGCAAGAGCTTCCAGTACTCGCACAACCTGAGCCGCCACGCCGTGGTGCACACGCGCGAGAAGCCGCACGCCTGCAAGTGGTGCGAGCGCAGGTTCACGCAGTCGGGGGACCTGTACAGACACATCCGCAAGTTCCACTGTGAGTTGGTGAACTCCTTGTCTGTCAAAAGCGAGGCCCTGAGCTTGCCCGCGGTCAGAGACTGGACCTTAGAAGATAGCTCTCAAGAACTCTGGAAATAATTTTCTATCTCTCTCTCTATATAAATAATATATATATCGACACGTACATATATATACATAGATCTCTATCTAGTTGTGGTACGGTCTAAAAGCAGCCTTGTTTCCTGGAACTAAGACGTCGGGGTGTTGACTCGGTTTTGCACTTTAGAGTAGCATGAGACTCTCGCTAATTTAGCATTCTGGTAAAAGAGACTCTGGAGCAAGTCGGAGACTAGAGAGGGCCTTTTCTTTCGAGGGGGCAGGGGGAGGAAGCCAATAAGAACCTTTGAAACAGGTCGTCCTATCACAAGATGCTTTCACAGGGCTTCATTTTGTCGACACTGCATTGTCTTCTGAGCTCTCGCTCTCTCTCTCTCTCTCTCTCTCTCTCTCTCTCTTTTTCCACTTTGTTTTTGTTTTGTTTTGTTTTGTTTCGGAGTAGAGATCCCCTCCAGTTTTATTAGCCTCTCTATATGTCACAAATTGCATGAATCTTTTCTGGCTGTTGGAAACCTGAATGCTTTTAGACCCAAATGGGAGATTTCTGAGATGCTGGATTATCTATTTTTAAACAAGCAGTTGACTTAAAACTTTCTGTGGCAACTTCTGGTTTCCTGACGGTTCCCAATGAGAGAAATGCGGAAAGTACACTGGGCTCACTGGGACGCTGTCTTTGTGAAGGTTTGCTTGGGATGGAAAAGGATACTGCAGCTCCAGCAGTGTTGAACTGTGTGTTGAAAAATGTGAATTACTGTTCTTGTATACTGTAATTGATTACACGGGCTGGGGGGGGTGTCAAAGAACTTGACAGGTTGTGTTGATGCTCTTAGTTGAGTCTTGAAAAGTAAATATTAACGCTACAGAAATGCATGAGTTTCAATATATTTTTTGTCTTTGTTTGCATTGTATAACTTTAACGAGTGAGTTTAAAATTATTTAATTTCCTTAGAAAAACAAAATAGCACCGTTTGGGGAAAAAAAACCTGGTGTTATGAAGAACGTAAATGCACTGTTTTTATTTTTATTTTATATAATTTAAATTGACTTTCCCACTGTCTTTAAGTTGAAACTGTTAAGCTGAATAAAAACTTAAGCTGCAAATTGATAACTTCGCTACATAACAAGGAAAATATAAATGTTTACAAACGGCTTAAAGATTTGCATGTGCAGTGTGCATTTGTAACAGACTTCTGATTGCACAGAACCCATGCCAGCTCAAAGTTTAGGGGTACACATTTACCCAGTGGAGCATTTTTAGAATAACTACTGCACAAATTGACAATAGGTCATTCTCTCTTTTTTTTATTTTTGTTTTTGGGTTTTTTTTTTTTTTGGCTCCCCTTTCTTTTTTTCTCCCCTTCTTCCTTAACCCTCCCTCCCTCCCCTCCTTCATCATCCCCCCCCCCCCAACACCCACCCCCACCCCCCACCCCAACTCATGAAAAGATTCTATGGACTGAAAAAGCCCCGGGCTGAAAGGACTGGCCTGCCTTGATTGACGTGGGGAAGGTGGGGAAGGGGGTTAGTAGACTATGTGTATCACGCAGCACAGGCTGCAGCCCGACGTGTGGTTTTTAATGACCAGCGCGCAGGGCAAAAGCATTTTGCACAGTGTTTGTTTTCCTGTCTTGCACTTACAAATAAGGTCTATGGGAGTAGCATGGAAAACGTTTGCTGTTTTTCCCTTTTTTTTTCTTTAATTGCTTTTGTTTAAAATTTGATCGCCTTAACTACTGTAAACATAGCCTATTTTTGTGCTTAAGATACTGAATGGAAAACTCCATTGTGTGTTGCTGGACTGTTTTGGAAATATTTGGTCAAATGTGTGTTAATTTGGCTGTAATGGCATTTAAAGCAAACAAACAAACAAAAAAAGCTGTGAAAATGGCCTTGGAGCATTATCTTTAGTTACTTGAAGAGTTTCTAGTTTGTTTTTTGTTTTTTTTTTTTAAATACAGTTTATGTTAAAATAATTTTTATTAATTTAGAGGAGACAATCAATGTCTGAGAAAACGGACTTTCTTTTGGATTTTCTTTCTGTGGTCATTGTGAGTGATTGCTTTTCCCTTTTATTAGTTTCACATTCTTCCTTTGTTCTAAAACTTAGACTGACATCTAGCTTTGACAATCATAGTATGTTTTATTTTCCTGAGGGGGGAATAACTTATAATGCTGTTTAGTTTTGTACTATTGGTGTGTTGGTGAATTTTTAAACTGTGTGCTAACTGCAATAAATTATATGAACTGAGAATTTCGCGTGTGTTCTTTTCATTGTGATCTGTCTACCCCATAGATCCTAAGTGTGTATGTACCTGGTGCCCTTGTTTTTCATATCCGTTCTATCCGGGGCTTACGAAGTTACTAGAATGCCCTATTAACGCCAACAGAGATGTGCAGTCATCTTGGCTTCTGGTCACTTAAGGGCCTCATGCGCATTTTTAAAATGTGACCCGTTTTCTACAACCTAGATCAAGAGTGGGTGAATCTATAAAACTTCAAGGGGCAGTCTAGGCTTTTCATCACACCGCCTACAACAGCTGCTCATTCACGCACACGCTGAGTCCCTCTCGCGGGTGATCTTACCCTGAGTTGGCCGGTCCAACCTATTCTGTGTTCTGGTGTAAGTGGAAGGCTGAGGAGACCGGATGTCTTCACTCGGAAGAGTGCTTGGCTAACAACTGGGAATTCTAGGCAATCCAATTAGCAGGCATTCGATCTTTCCTTTTTGTTGCTGGGAGAGCTCAGATGTTCCCAACTTTTAATTCTCAGAGTTGTACTTTGAAAATGCAGTTACAAGGACTCCAGACCCTCACTTTTGTGATCGTCCCCACTTTGTGATGGTCTCAGGCGTGTCAGGGTGAGAAACACTGCTGGTGGATGGACAGAGCACGCGTGGTCCCGGACAGCACTTTAGAATTGTCACACTCGGTCCTAAGTGTGCGTAGGGCCGGCACAGACCTGAGACAGTTTTTGTAAACCCTCAGATCTGTATCTGTCAGTACCTCCCAGCCTTTAGAGATACATAGGAAGTTACAGTTTTACATGACTACTGTCCAATAAAATACATTTATGTTATAAGGCCAATAGGAATGGGAATTTTCTTAACTTCCATAGAAAAAGTGAGATACAAGGTCCAGAGCTTGGAACTATACTTGTGAGCTCCTGGATGGCTTTGGATGAGAATCCAAAAAGATTTTTTTAATCAGCACAATTAGTAGTTTACTATTTGGAATCCCTGCATTTGCTTTTTTTTCTTCTTTTTTTTTTTTTTTTGGTTGAAGCAGGGTTTCTATTACATGCAACTCACACTTGGTTTTAACCAACCAAATGTTGTTTCACGTGAAAGGGGAATGTGTATTTAGACTCCACAGAATTATTTCTTCAGCAGTTATAAGCTTATTTTTAAAAAGGGCTGGAGGTGGGGGTCGGTGGGGGGTGGGTGGAGGGAACTGGGGTGGAGAAGGTGGATTTTGTGTTTTCAGTTCCTGTAGTAACTGGTCATATTCCCTCAAAACTTTCTGGTTTTGTTGAGATGTTGAAAGTCATAATTTAGTTTCACCAACTAGCATCTAATTTAAAATGAGCATTGTCTTAAACTTAGCTGGATATACTCATGAAAACAATATTTTGACGTGTGATTTGGAAGAAATAACTACTTAAAACATTTCTTGCAAACCTAGGACAGAATATCAATTACATAAATCGCCACATTTGTTAAGAGAAGTGAAGGAATCAGTTGTTCATTTGCTACATTTCAAAAAAAAAGGAAATTAATTTGTCATGTAATCACGTTGGAAACCATTCAAATTGATTCCCCCTTTGACATCTGGCTGATGTCTAAGTGTATTTTAACTATGTGATTTCATTTACTTTTGAAACCGTCTGTTTTTTTAGGTAGTCAGTCATGCCCTAGATCACTGTGGGCCCAGCATTGTGTGTAAGCTGCACCCTAGGGAATATCCCAGAAGTATAAAATGTTAGGGATATTGGTTTTGGATTTCCTTTCTGGTTATTTATGCTATCAGATTAATGGGTGAATCAAGTAGAGTTTTTCTTTAACAGACTTGTCATGATTACCTATAAACAGGTTCTTGAGAGCCTAGAAAAAAAGGTGAACACCATGTTATAATTACACAAGGGTGCACATTAAAATGGTCAAAACATTCATTTTTCCAAGTAAATCTTTTGTTTTGAACTATCATCAAGGAAAACAGTTGAGTTTTTTACCCAAGAAGTCATGCTACTTAAAAAATCTTGAGTCTCGCAAGTTTCAATGAAACACAAGTACATAAAAATTAGACTTTACAAACCCCACTGTAGGAGACAAGAATTTTTTTTAAAGTCTTAAGATCTCAAAATGTCCTGTATTGTAGGACTATATTTTATTCCTAGAAAACTTAAAACATTCTTTGATTTCTAATATAATTGGGGAAACTTTTATATACCTCTGGTTAGGAAACTCAGATAATCCTATATTTCATTTGTAGACACTGATCTAAATTTTTGTTTAATTGTCACAATGTTTTTAATTGCTGATAAAGTGAATCAAGTTAAGTGTGAATTTTGAAATCCAGGACGGAAGAGCTCTATCCTTTTCCTTAAAATTATTTGGCATTAAAATGCTAGAGATCATACCATTTAAAAAATAAAATAATAGCTTTATTGTTTTCTTTTAAACAAGTAGCTTTTTTAGGAGTTTTATTTTGGCCATAGTCCAAGTTTATTACACTGACAAAATTTTGTCCCTTATGTTAACATTTTTCTACCTTTTGCCAACAGAAATGTGGCAAAATATCTTCGTACGTGAGCCTTTGGTCTCAAATGTAGAAGTACCTATTTTTTTATTTCAAGTCAACTCCAATTTGAAAGAAACATTTTTCTAATCTCCCCGCTCCTTAGAGTTTCTTACCATTGTGAAGAGTTAGCTAAAGCAGTCAGATCTTACTGATGTCACTGGAGGTGTTTAGATGTAGTCGTTTATTTTCACAGACATTTTAGAAATTAAACTTCTGGTATTTTTGCAAACTGATCCCTTAAAAATTATTTCTCATTTTTGTTAATTACTTGTAAATGAAGCTAAACTCTTCAAATTTAAAACATTGTAACAAGAAAGGGTGAGGTCATAGAAATGAAACAGGAGCTCGAAAAGTTTCTCTTCTAAGCCCAAATACCTTAGTACACTCAATTGTTCAATTAATTATCCCGGTAACTTGGGCTCACAGCGTAGCTTTTTCTGCAAATAGTCAAGCCCTTGAGAGAAATCGGATTTTTGTTGAGAGAGACAAATTTACCAGTCAACTTTTCTGATTTTATTTTAACATTTCCTAGTTGACTATGGATCACAATCGCTAGGTTTATGTGAATGTGGTATTTCCCTTGGCTGAAGGGTACTTTACAAAACAATTTTTTGAAACTAAAATTTTCCTTGAATTTCCAGGCACTTTCGCCCTCTTTCTAATCTTCGGGAATGGGTGTGCAGTTGAATCTGCCTTTTGCTATAGGAGGCATTCTCTCTGTTTGGCAAGAGAAGAGTGAAAACCCAATTTGGCTTTAAAATGTGGCACATTAGTCCGTAACAGTTTCAGTGAGGATATTTAGAGTGGCTTTGAGAGGCAGTATGACACCCATAGAGAGTCCCTTCACGGAAATGACTTATTTTACAGTGTGTTATAATCTCTGTAGTTAATCATTAAATCAGGTCGTTTTTATTAAATGTCAGTATGCATGCTGAATATGACTGCATAGGAATTGAAGAAATCCTATTGGCCTAAATATCGAAGTTTGTTAAGAAGTAGATTTGTAGTTAGTATGAAGTGGTGCATGGAAAATGTATCTGAATATTAGGAAACATTTAGAGGGCAGATTAAATATGGTGTTTCAGTACATAATGCTTATACAACAGTACTGAACTTGAAGGAATGGGAAAAGTTTATTTGTGTGTGCTATGCCGGGCCCAAGCTAACTCTGACATGTGACAGAGCGTAAAGGAATGCATCTTAACCGTGTGTGATTAAAAAATATCCATTACTTAGAATACTCATAAAGAAGGGTGTATTTACTTCATTGAAAAAATACTACTCAATGCAGTGTGCACTTTACCTCTGAAAGGATTAAGAAAGACACTAACATTTTTTTGTATGTCGAATGCTCTGAGATGATCTTTGATCAAAGGAAGAACATTCAGGCTTTTCATGGGAATCTCTTACATTTGTTTTAAAAAGCAGACTGAAACTATACATATATCTTTTCTGTGGACCACTTCCTTGGAACTGTATCGTGTAAACAAGCTGTTTGGTAATATTGAAATGCCTCTTTCATGTTTACTAGACAGACAACAATGCTTCCTAAGGATGTCTATTTGGACAATTTTCAGAAAAGCACAATGGTATACTAATGGAGAATTAAAACATTTAAGAAAAGTATTTCTTGCTTGTGAGCCACAGCCACAGAAGTTGGTGAAACAGTGTAAAAAAAAAAAATCCCTTTCTCCTGTTTTACACTGTTTCTCTGTGTAACTTACAGCCCTCACCGGATAGAAGTTTGAGCACAGAATCATATCCCAAGAAGATCAAATTTATGAAGTTATTTCTATAACTAACTGCCTTTGAGAAAGACAGCCTCTCAAGGATGGGCCAGGAAGGGACAATGGTGCAGGTTTACAATCAAAGCACAGACACGATACATTTGTTTAAGATTTCAGGATCCCCAAGACTTCGCAACTGAATAAACCCAAAGAAACTGGAGGGGGTGAGGGGTGCAGATGCAATACGGGAATATGCCTTTACGTTCTTATTTCTACTGAGACCCAAACTGAAATTTATACTTCATATAATGTCCTGTTTTCTCCATGTCTCCATGTCCCTCCTATAGAGGGTAAAATTTTATGCAAGGAGTGGTTTTGACACCACTCTGCACCCATGAATTTTCCAACCCAGTCGGTGTCATGTCTGAATTTCTACCATCGTGAAAGAATGGAAACGACTTTGAAATGAAAACTACATTGAGATTGGCCGTATTTGCCAGTCTGCACCAGCAAACTACATGGGCGGGCTGGGGGGGTGGGGGGTGGTACGGGCGGAGCACTCGGACAAAGGAGCTTGAGGTATTTCCGGGGACTTATTACGACAAATGACACTGAACTGCATGAAATCCCTAGGTTAAGAGAAAACAAAATTAGAGGGGATGTTGGGGCACAGTGAAGTTTTGTTTTTCATACTAAGTGTGGAGTCTAGAAAATGTGGTAATTTCTCACATTCTATTTATATGTTATTTTACTTGAGGGATGCCTCAGAGCAGTACTAGAATCACTTATGTGCAAGAGGGGAGGGAGGGAGGGTTTGTCATCATTTGTGTTCCATTTGCTTCGTAAAGGTGCTTATCTTGCAGTATAAATAATACTTTAGTCAAAATACAGGCGGGTTTGGAGGCTTGACCAGCATGGAAGGATTTTAATGATTGAAGTGTTTCCATTTAAAAGTCAGTCAAACGATGCCCTTGAAGGCAATCAATCCTCACATTGTTATTCTTACTTAATAATACATATATAATTTTTTCCTTCTCCAAAAATAACAGAACTTTTAAGCATTATAAACAAAAACAATCCCAGGCTTACTTCTGTATCCTGAATTTTTAAAATTTGCATTCTGGACTGAATGTTCTTGAAATAATGAATTAATTTTGTTATTCGGATTGTAACAATCTAATGGCCAGAATTTGAAAATAATCTAATGGTCCAATTATTCTCCATCATTTGAAGACCTGTATTGTGTGTCGGATACCCTCCCCTACAGACTGCCGTAGCACATGGGCTTCCACAGAGACCCATCTAAAATCACAAAAACTCAGAGCTTGAAGGAACAAAAGTGATTTCCAGTTTATTTATCCTGGGCATAGAGGGGCAGGTGCAGAGCTAGGCATAGGGGAGGGGAAGGAACTGAAAGGATTTTTGCAAACATTTCATACATTCCCCAAGCCATTGACCATCTATCATTTCAGACACGAGGTTTTCCTCTCTTTAGAAGCACACGAAGGGTGAATTCCTCACTCTGGGCACAACTTTGGTGGCGTCTGAATCTGAAATCTACATTCTGGTTATGCCCAGGAGATAAACTTTGCATCATGGAATTATATGTTTACCACCATTGCGCTTACCATTGTCTGCTGTGTGTATTTACAAACTGAACCCAAGACTGGAATTCTACGATGTCTTTTCCTGGCTTCGAGCCTATCAACTATTTTAAAAACATCACAGAAGAACACTCTCTGCCGGTGTCAGAGGTAGGCATGTCTTGGGCCCTCTGCCTCAGGCTTTCCAGGAGCGGAAACCCTGGCAGAAGTCTACTGACTGACACGCTCTCTCTCTCTGCTCCCGGCCACAAAAAGAGTTGCTTGGGTTTCCAAAACATGTTATTTGTTCAACCACAACGAGGCCCTGCTTCTTGCAGGGCTACTGACTATAGGGTTGACAGACCTGTCGCTGGCCATTTGAGAGGGAGAGAAGAAACATGGCGGCATGGCCGGGTGGCAGCCAGACAGAAGCCTCGAAACTCATTTTGTCGCCCAAGTGGGAGAACTGAATAGTTTTCCGCTTAATCTGAAAATTGGCCTCAGTTCTTGGAATGTTTCTCACCTCCTTCTCTCAGGATCGGCTGCTGAACAGAAGACTGAGGAGAAATTTGCCGAAGGTCTACCAATGACACGGAAGGGACCGTGCCCTGACACCTTCATTTTTCCGTTTCTGAGACCAGAGTAATGCCCACCTCACCTTCTTCCTTAGAATAATGTGACCACAGATGTGCAAAACGTTAGGCTCAGAGACAAGGGGCTGAGTCTGTCATCTGAGGTGACATCACTGTTATGACAATTATTATTTCTTACCCTGAGAGGAAGTTTCTCCTTAGCATCCAGCCTTCTTACCAATGTGGATTGTGTTTAAGGTGGAATTTTATGATTTTAATCCACGGAGCACTTAATGCCTCAACTTTATTTCAGTTTTAAGCAGGCCTGGAGGAAAGCAGCCTCTAAGTGCGGGGCAAACAGGAAAGGAGCACAGTCATGGGAACGGTTGCACATTCCCAGGTGGGCTGGTAGATGTCCACACGTTTACCTACACGAACCTTGTGTAACTCACATGCCACTGTTGGTTCCTCTGCCAAATCTCTCAAAGCCTTTTCAACTCTCTGATGATCGAATCCAAAAACCCAAGTGGAACACAGATACTTTTTTTCCCCTTTAATGTTGAAGAGACCAAGACGGAAGCTCTGGTTCACGTTTATACTTGCATCATAATACAAACAACAGCATGATTAATATAGATCACGATAACGAACAGGCACCGCTCCCCAGGGAAGCACACAGATTAAAGTGATTCGCCCAGAGCCTTCAGTGGGTTCCTCCGATCTCACCAGGAGAAGGTGGAACATGCCAGATCAGAGCTCGCAGCCTCTCCGTTTCTGGCCTCACATCACCGATGTGCTTGCTACGTTACGTGTGCTTAGAGCCACGCTGTGGCACGATGATGAGCAAGTCCCTTTAGACGAAGATGCACCTGTTCAAAGTCCACACCTTGAAGAGATGCAGAGCTGCTGTGTTCCTTTTAGGGAAACTTTGAGTAGCTATTTATTGCCTGGAATAAACTTACGGTCCGTCTTGCCCATGTAAACAGGCGTCGGAAAGCCCTTTCGGAGTGTCCGCTTGGCTCTTTGATGCAGTGCCACTTTACAAAAGGATTCCTGCCACACTCGCCTCTTTTTCTTTTCCTCCTTTCTCCCCTTGATATAATGACGCAAATCTTCCTTTTTATTTTATAATTTTCGTAGATTTTTTTTTTTTTTTAAAAGGCCATGACTTTAAGAAGACACGTTTGGTGCAATAGGTCCTTTTGGTTGATGTATTTAAGAGTTTGGGTTAGGAAAAAGTTGAAAAACAAGAACCAAAAACAAACGGGTCCCCCCTCCCCGCCTCCCCCCCCCCCCCGCCGCTCAGTGCCATAGACAAGAGTCCAAAGGACATTAGCTGCCCCATCGCACACATTGGAAAGGAGAGTTTGCTGTGAGCTCAGTCCTTCTAATAGACTGGCAATTTTGTGAAAGGTTTAGAGGATTTTGTTTAACCATTTCTGCATGTGTTTTTAATGAGCTCATGATGGTTTTCACAAAGGCCAGGTTGTGCGTTTTGCGGCATTTTCTGACCTGATCCCTCCCTGCTGAGCCGGGGAGTGGGCACCTGTGCTCTGCTCCTGGCTCACCTATGGAAGTCAAGGTGGTGGGGCCATCTCCGGGCCTGTCTTCGTGCCAGGGATGAATCATGCAGTAGGCAGAGCGGAAGGAGCCTCTTTGTTGACAGCTTTCCATCTGGACTTTGGATACGGCTGATGGTTCACGTAGAGCGTTGGTTAGCTGGAAGGGACTAGGAGAGTCCGCTCCTCCGTAAGGGATCAGGAGCGTGCAAAGCCCCAGCAAAGAATGGCCCCAGATTTCATCTGCAAAGCTCAGAGAAGCATCTCACTCCCTGAGGTTCAGGTACCGAGGTCCGTGAATGTGTATGACTGCGGCTTTGACACGCCGGTGTTCAATAGTCAATAGGTCATTTACAGCCCCATTCACATAATCCGACTGGAGTCCATCTGAATAAATTCATCAAGCTCAGGTGGCCAAGAGCGAACCCCTTCCGTGTTTAATAATTAAAATAAACAGGGCTATTGAGATGAATTTCAGTTTGTCATGTATAAATGTAAGAGACTCCATAAGGGATGGTGTTTTGTGATTCATATAGAAATATGATGGATGTATGATACGTTTTCCACAGCTATTTAAGAAAAAAAAAGATTATCTTAGTCATGGGGTAAAGTTATGTGATGCATTGCACCATCCAGGCTGTGTCTGGGCCAGTACAGATTTTTTTTTTTTTTTTTTTTTTTTTTGTGAAAGATTACTTCTTGGCAAACTAGATATGCAAACGCCAGAATACAGTAAAACCACATTTAATTGGACCTACTTGCCAACTTCTTGAACACAGCTTGGATTATTCCACGGGAGAGGTTGCTTCTGTTAAAAGCTGGCGGGGGGGCGGGGGGAGGAAGTGGCATATTGACAAGGCTTCAGATAATTTTTTTTTCACTTGAAGTACAATTATGCAATGAGCCAAGTTTGGAAGTATTTTACTATGTTTAATAATTATTATTCAAGATATTGTAAAACATATGCATTTGTTAAGGGGAATGTAATGGGAGTGAAATCATGTCATAAATTTTACTTCGGATTTATTTTCCCTATTTTGTGGTTTTTTTTTTTTTTTATTTGATAGCCTTCCAAATTGGTTCTAGCCAAAACCATGCACTCTAATACATACCGTACTTGATATCAAAGTGAGAATATGAGTAATTTATAGAACCCGAGTGAGAACAGTTTTCTCCTCTTAGCCAGCTTCTGCCACCTCTATTCAGGTACCAGGGGACACATCCAACAGCCAGTAAGATAATAGGGATCAAGAAGTCCTCCGCGTAGAGGAACCTGCCACATCCTTCTCAACAACAGAAGATTCCAAGTCCACTCAGCCCCGGCCACGTCTATTGTTCGAGTGTCTCTCCTTCACACAGGAGGATGACTATTTCTTTAGGTGCGTGTAAGTCTGGGAGAATCACACGCCGCTCCCTCTCCCGAGGTGTGAGTGCGGACTCCCTGACCACCCACGATGTGCTCAGGTGAGTCTGAGCTCTGGGCGACGCTGTCACCCCGAACTTGGGAAGCTTGAGAAGGCATCACATCAGTTTGCTTCCCATCTTGAGCTGAAACAAATTTATATTGTTTTCGCAGTCTCTTTTCCAAGGGAGAGAAAAGAAACAAATTGCCCCTTGCACTTCCTGAAACTGAACAAAGGTGCCATCGCTAAAGATTAGCAAGACGCTACGGATTTGCACTGAACCCCACCTGCTCTGTGAAAACCCCACGGTTTTCTCACAATCCCACTCAAGCTGCTGAGCAATTGGGCCTTGTCTTCTGAGTGTGGTTATTCGTCAGCTTGACTTCTGTTTGCTCTGCCGGTTCATTGTTTTCTCATGCCATGCCACAGCCAGCGACCGGGAGAGGAGAAGGCAGAGCCTTGGGGCCGGCTCCCGGGCCCCTGCAGAGGGGCAGACTTTCCCGGCGGGCAGACAGATCGGCGGCGACCCTAGGTGTGTTTTGAACGTGTGCCCGGGGCTCACGGAGCCTGATGCAGCTTTGCTGCTGTGTGGGGTGGACTGCGGCAGTGTGAGCCTTGTGTCTGCAGAGGGGACATGAGGACATCTGGACCGTGTCCCTGCGAGCAGGGCTTTTGCTGCAGGCCTTTGAAAATCCTGCCGCAACGGCCCCCAGCGCCTTGGAACTTTCTCCCTGGAGAATTTAGAAGAGCCGGTGGCCTTGATTTCTTGGCCATCTACAGCCTCCACACGTGCAGGGCTGTCCCCGAGCAGGGTGATTCAGGGGGTCCAGGAAGCGTTTTGCACAGCCCTTCTCTCTAAGAGCCTAAAACCAGGACCGGGGTCATGCATGCCTCTCTCCCGTCCTCAGCCACCTAGCTGTGCTGTCTTGAACAAGTGACTTCATCTCTCTGGGCTTCTCCCCGCACACACCGCACTCCCCCCCCGCCCCCCACCTTCATCTTTAAATAAACCTCTTGGACCATGAGACCCTGAGGTTCTTTTCAGGTCTAAATTCTTGGTCTTTTTTTTTTTCTTTTTCTTTTTACCTGTTTAACTGCAATGCTGACTGAGCTTGGGCTGATTAACAAGAAAATATTTTCCAGGTAGAATAGAAATGGTGACTAGCTCATTGCCATGAAAGGCACGCTCGCGTGGATAAGGGAGGACACGGGCAGGGTGGGTGAGCGTTTCCACCGGCCTTTGGATTTTTAATCTCTAACTGTATTTACAAGTGCCCGTGCTTCCTTGTGTCTTTTCGAGCTGAGCGGGTCTAGGGTCCTCTTCTGTTTTCTGATAGCAGGAAGCTGAGAGGTCCTGGGTAGATGGTAGGCAAGAGCTCATCTAGTTCCAAGGTCTGTTTACACTGCACCCTACCTGCTTTTGCGAAAGTGATGAGGACCATATCACCCTTGCTGTGGTCCCTCATCGTCTTAACAAGCGGTGAACCTGTGCAGGGAACACCAGGCTGGGCAATCGTCCCTGTCAGTCCTGCAAAGCGGTTTTTTGCTTGTTCACCTCCTCACGGAGTCTTGGTTGGACAGCTCCCCGGCCACCTTCCAGCACAGGACAGGGCCTTGCGTATGAAAAGGCTGATTCTGGTAGCTTCCATAGGAATGGGCACACCAAAGACCATCGCCGTGGGTTTCGTTCATGGCATTTGGAGTGTCCCAGGGGACTGGTGATAGGTCTACAGATCAAAGACCATTTGATGTTGATCATGAAGAGAACACACCACCCTCATAGATGGACTCTGAAATTAAAGAAAACCCAATTTTTAGTGACTGTCATAAAAATCCCCTGTTACACCATTCACAGCCAGACCACTGACCTAGTCATCCCCTGTGTTTCTAGCATGTACCTAATCCATCCCAGAATGAAGGAAAACCCTACCAGAGTGTTGCGTGGGCGGGGGTGGGGAAGAAAAAAAAAAAAAAAAACAGCCAAGAGAATGATTGTGGACTCATTTGTACAAGAGTCCAACTCAAATATTTCCCCTTTTATTTTTTTCATTCTGAAGCCACAAAGCAAAATGGCTGCCGAATTAAAGATTAGCATGTAAGTAAGATTGAAATAGGACTACATTCTTATATTAGTTAAAATTCTTTTGGTTGCAAGGAATAGAAATCCATCTTAAGCTAGTTAAGCCAAAAAAGAATTTTATTATAAGGCTACTTGGATTCAGTGGAATCCGAAAGAGGAATACGGGAGGCCTTGGGAGCAGCTAGAATTAGGAGCTCAAAGGCTGTCAGGCTTTCTTCTCCCTTCTCTGCCTCTGATTCCCGTTCTGCTGATTGGCATTTTCCATTCCTCAGGCCACATGGCGGGACAGGCTGCCAACTCCTTCTGCATTTCCTTGTCTTCATCTTCAGACTCCCAGGGAGAGGCCGATGTCTCTTGTCAGTTATAGTTCCCAAATCCTGGGGGAGAATTCTGGTTGGGCTGTATGGATTGGGCGCCCACCTCTCAACCAATGGGAAGTGCCAAGGGCAAGGCCCATTGTACCAACCTGAGGTCCCCGACCTGGAGCCCCCACCCCCCTGCACTCGTGCTGGGGGGGGGGGGGCAGGGGCGTGGTCCCCGGGGGGGCGGGGAGACACTTCCCTGCAATGAGGCAGGTGCTGAGCTAACAAAACAGCAGGGGACTGCTATGTTCCTCCACAGAAATTAAAGGGAAACTATGAAAAAAATATTATTTACCTGAAAGTGAGACTAATATATTCCCCTTTGTGGTCTAACAACCGTTATTAATTTCTAATCCATAGCCAAATAGTAAAGTGAACTAATGTATGTTTTCTAAAGTATAAAATATTAATTAATTTTCATTTAGCTTAGTTTATCTGACCTCCCTCAAGTTACCTATCATTTTATAGTCTTGGAGCATGTTCATGTACTTTTTGGTGAAATCCTTACCTGGCTCATCCCGGTGAGGCCACAGAATTCAGTTGTTGACCTTATCTGTCAGCTATTTGATCACCATCCAGGTGTCCTATGAGTGAGGCAGGGGGTGATCAGACAACGGAGCACACTGAACAAAGACACTTCTCGTTGAGGACGTAAGGAGACTGTGCAATGTAAGCTCTGTGTTGGCAGCAGGCAGCACATGTGTGTTCTCTATCTGGGGACACAGGAATCCCAGAGTCCAGAATGGGGGAGGGGCTGGGAAGGCCAGTGTTGGTTGATTTGAGTGAGGTGCTCAGAGCCAAGGTGTTGACTACCAACAAAGCTGTGTTAACCCTCTCAGGTGCCTCCAGGGTCACAGCTGGGAAATGCGGCTGCCTGTTGGGAAGAGAAACTGGCACCCACGGACTGAGGTAAGAGACACACTCAGATAGTTTTAAGTGGAAGACACAGGCTGTTTGGACGTATGGCTCCTCACTCCTTAGGGACTTCCTGTCCCATTGCTAAAGATGCAAAATACTCAGGGTTTGAAGGAAGCCACTGGTTAGAGTTAGGTCTTCAAGGCCAAGGTAGAGGAGCATAAGCCTCCTTGATTCACTGTGTCTCAAACTGTATAGAAAAAAATATGAGTATTTTAGCTACTGTGGATTTCACTGATGCTTTTTTTTGTTTTTTTGTTGTGTGTGTGTATGTGTGTGTGTGTGTGTGTGTGTTTGCCCAAATTATTGTAATCTGCATTTGAGGAACTTTGGAGCCTGACAAAGCACGTTCCTCTTTTCTAGCCTTTGTCGTTGGTCTTCCCCTCCTCCTGTGCACCTTGTGAGAGGCAGCTGGGAAGCCAGGATACAAGAGTTTGTGCTACAGAGGCAGGCAGAATGGGGTTCAGGTTCAGCGTTGGGCCAGCTTTTTGTCTCTACAGCAGAGAACCCACAACTGCCCCTCAGAAGGACCTTGAGGACTGGTCAGATGGCACCTTTAAGGCAACAGAAGCATTGCACCTGCCAGGACCCGTCCAGTCACAAATGACAGAAAATGAACTCAGACTAGCTGGAAATGCAAAGGAAATTATTGACTCACATGTCGGGGGAGTCTGGGGGTGGCAATGGCCTCGGGGGTGACTGGGCATGAAGACTCAGGTGACAGCATTGGGTTCTGTCTTTCCCCTCATTCTCTCTTTCCCCTCCCCACCCCCTTTCTTGGGTTCACTGTCTTTACAGCTATAGATGGGCTTTCCTCACATGATGGGGGAGCTGGGTGTGGACAAAGATGGCACTAGCTGAGCTCGTCCCAGGAAATGACCCCAGAGGGAAGAGAATGGCCTCTTCTGAACATCCGCCCTATTGGTATAAGCCTTGATTCAAGCTTCCCAGAGGAGGAGGTAGAAGATGCAGGAGGTCTGGAGAGCCCTGAACCCAGACACGAAGATTTCACCAGGGAGCCAAGGACAGAAGTAGTTTCTGCTCATGGCTTCCTGTCCAGGGAAGACAAATTTGACTTGGGTGTGGGATGGTAGGAAAAAAGTGATGCGGCAGAGGGCAAATATTTATTGACGACCGTACACTTGGCCCTGGGGATACAGCAAGTCCCTGCCCTCATAGAACTTACTGGTTAATGAAGGAATTAAGGAAAAAATGTTAGTAAAGCATTGTAAGCATTATGAAGAGAGTACACGGCAAGTTCAAACACAGAGTAAGGGGAGTCCAACCTGGCTGCTGTGTAGCAGAATAAGGGGGTGGACAGTGTTTGGGGCAGAGGGATCAACATGTGCAAAGGCCCAGAAAGAGAACCAGGTGGCTTTAAGGAGCCCGTCAGTTTTCTCCCCAGCTAGTCCGAATGGCTGGAGCACTGAGGGTTCATTTTCTGAGGCCGCTGGAGCAGATTACCACAAACTCCGTGGCTCAGAACAACAGAAATGTACTCTCTTGTGGTTCTGGAGGCCAGAAGTCCAAAATCAAGATGCCAGCAAGTCTGGACTGGGGCGGGGGGATCTTTCCTGGCCTCTTACATCCCAGCCGCTGGCAGTTCCCGGCTAGTGTCTGTACCATCCCATCCCTGCTTCCATCCACACACAGGGCTCTCTCCTGCACGTTCATATCTTCACCTGTCTTGCCTCCTAGAAACACTTATCATTAGATTTAGGGCCCACCCAGGGAATGTGGGGTAATCATCTCATCTCAGGACCCTTAACTTAGTCATATATGCAAAGACCCTTTCTCCAAATAAGGCCACATTCACAAGGTCGGGGTGTTAGGAAATGGACATGCCTTTTGGGGGCCACCGTCCAATGCAGGACAAGAACAACAGATACTCTGGACTGAGAGGCAAGGCAGGTCCTAGGAAATCGGGACCTCATCCTCCAGCAGGCCAGTGATGTTTCACACTGCATTTTAGAAGGAATACCGTGGTTGTTTCGTGGAAGCAGACTGGAGGTGGGCGCTGAGATGGAAGCAGGGCTGTGGTCTGTTGGGAGGCCACTGCAGTGGCTCAGGAGGGAGGAAGAGGGGCTGCGCTCAGGAAGTGGCTGAGCCAGGAACGGAAAGAGGTGGATCATAGATCTGCATAGGAAAGCGGGTAATGGGACTTGGGGATCAACTGGTTGCAGGGTGGCAGGTGGCAGGACACAAGCAGGGGATTGTCATAGATAATGTGTATGGTTATGCTATGTACCCTGCATGTTCATTTTTCCCAGGGGACAGCCCTGGGAGAAGGAAAGAATGTTGGCTTTGGAACTGCCTAAACCTGGGTTGAAATCCCAATGCTTTTCACTTTCCAGCTTCTTGACCTTGACTGTGTTTCTTATCTTCTCTGAACCTCAGTTTCCTCCTCAATAAAATGAAGACATAATACTGACTTCATAGGGCTCTAGGAAGAAGGGAAAGTCACCATGCAAAGGGCGCCTGGCCCGGAGCCCAGCACCACATGGGCACCCCAAAAGTGCCAGTTCCCCCTCCTTCCCTTGCTTGACCAGCCCCCTCTCCTGCAGGGGCTCTCCCCTATCCCAGCCATGGTTCAGCTCCTCCCACCTCCCATCTCCCTCCCATCTGCTTCCTGGCGAGCTGCCTCCTCACCTGCAGCCCCTTCCCTCCCAGGACCTGCCTACAGATTACCCTCTCACTGTCCCAGACCTTCTGCAAATACTCTCCCACTTGTTACACCGAAGTAGCCTAGACCGTGAAAACAAACAAGCTGTGACATGGGTGGTCTCAGCTCCTTGAAGAGGGAACTGAAGTGCTTGTTTCATTTAGTTCCTGCTGCATTTCATCCATTCACTCATTTCTTCCTGCATTTCTGCATCCACTCCCTCAACAAACATGTAGAGCGGGGGCGGGGAGGCAGGAAGGGGCAGGCCTGACAGGACCCACAAAGCTGAACTAACTGTGGCTCTACCTCCTGCAGTTTGCTGATTCTGCTGGGCCACGAACTTTCTCTCCCCTTGTGGATTCTCCTGATGTGCCGATTTCATGGCTCCGCTATGGCTTTGAAGTCTCCACAGGTAAACTGAGGGGAAGCATGAATTGGATGCCCTGAGTCTAATCCAGAAATAAGAGTCCCAGGAGGTGGCAGGTGTCCCCTTAGATAGCACATCCTCTCCATCCTGCCTCTCAGGCAGATTTCTAGTCTCGTCCACAACACTGTCCCCAGCCTATCTCTTGCCACAACCTCACTCCCACTTCTGCTCATTGCTCTTCATCTGGTTGGCTGAGAGGGCAGGGCTAATCTTTTATTTACTTAGAGCCATGTGTTTTGTTTTTTTTTTTTAAGTTTACTTATTTAGTTTTGAGAGAGATAGAGAGAGGCAGAGAAAGAGGGAGACAGAGAATCCCAAGCAGGCTCCATGCTGTCAGCACAGAGCCTGACATGGGGCTTGAACTCAGGAACCGTGAGATCAAAGTGAGCTGAAATCAAGAGTTGGACACTTAACCAGCTGAACCACCCAGGCGTCCCTACTTAGAACCATGTTTTAGGAGGGAGGGTACAAAAACCCGCATGGTTTTCAAGGACTGGCCATGCACAAAGTGGAAAGGATCTACCACATTCTGCCCTCCTGGGGGTTTGGCTTGCTCTCTTGGGGAGTGGGGAGGCCTCTGCTTTCTGCCTCTAGGCTGCCTGCCTCATGGTGCTCTGGGGAATTTATACAAGTAAATGCATCCTGATGGGATCACATGTGTCAGGAACCCTCTCCATAAAGGGATGGTCTCAAAGACTTGCAGCAGAGGTTACGAGACGCTGATTCAACCCACCATCTCACACGTGCTGTCTTGAGGAAGGGGGAGATGGTGTGAACTCCAGGAAGGCATACATGCTATCTTAAGGACAGGGGAGATGGTGTGAACTCTGGGAAGGTGGAAACTTCAGAAAGAACATATGAATAATTTTATTCATTGGCACATTCATTTATTCCATCAGCATCATTCAAGACACCGTGGGGCTTACCAAAAAGAAGAAGAAATTGTCCCTGTCCTGGACGACCTCAAAGAATCAAGAGTCAGACGCTTAACTGACTGAGCCATCCCAGGCACCCTCTAACAATGTTTCAAGATAGGTAAAAACACCCATTTCGTAGATAAGGAAACTGAAGTGCACAGAGTAACTTCTCCAGGAATCACAGTTTCCAACCCAGTTGTACTGACTCCAACGCTTATTAAATGTGCTTGTCAAAATTTAAATTAGAGGCACCTGGCTGGTTCAGTTGGTTGAGTGTGGGACTCTTGATCTTGGGGTCATGAGTTCAAGCCCCACGTTGGGTGTAGAGCCTTCTTTAAACATTTGTAAATTAAAAAAAAAAAAAAAAAAAAAAAAAATTTGGGGGGTGCCTGGGTGGCTCAGTGGGTTAAGTGGTTGACTTAATTTCGACTCAGGTCATGATCTAATCGTTCATGAGTTCAGGTCCCATGTCAGGTTCTGTGCTGACAGCATGGAGCCTGCTTGGGATTCTCTCTCTCCTTCTCTCTCTGCCCCTCCCTTGCTCTCACTCTCTCTTTCTCTCTTTCAAAAATAAATAAATAAATAAACATTAAAAAAACAGATGAAAGGGAATTTGGCACATCACAAAATGTTTTTCCTTTTGCAAAAGAATTTGGTTCTTCAATTCTTTAAATTTTAAGTGATTCTAGAACCTTCACTATAGAGTTTTCACTCACCTGACTTACCTCCAGAATTTCAGGAACATCCCCGACTGGCGGCATGAGGTGTTGCTGGCTGAGCTGTTTGCTGCTCTTTCTAGAAGGGTATGCGGCCAGAGTCTTTGGTCTCATTTGCTGATTCCAAAGGTTGATATGAGGAGGCCCCAACACAGAATTTAGAGCCAGAAGGGAATTTAGAGTCTCTCGGCAAAATCTCTCATTATCAGGCATGGGCACTGAGACCCAGAGAAGTTAGGTGACTGGCCTGAGGTCACACAGCTGGTTCGTGGTGGGGAGATTTGATTTTGCCCAGTGTCCCTTCTGCCATTCAGTGCTACACAGCACAGGAGAGGAGCTGGCTCTGTCCCCCGGTTTCTGTGGCCCATGGAAGTGCTAAGAATGATCACAGTCACCTCTATTTGATGGAACAACCAACTAGCATCATTTCCAGCAGTTTCCACATCCTGGGATACCCACAGCCAACTATATGTACCCTTTGCCAGGAGTCAGACGTCCCTGGTGCCGTGTGGGCGAAACCCGGTGAGCAGCCTCGCCCGTTTCGGCCCTGCTGCTATACATTAAGGGATCGGTTTACATTTAATTGAAGTTTGACCTACCCTGAGCTGAGGTGGCCTTGCTTTGGCTTTCTGAAAAAGGCCTGAGGGTTTTGAGTTTCACCCAGCGGGTGCCAGTACCTGAGGGAGACTGCCCCTGTTGCTTTCCAGAGTCTTTCTGAACTGAACCTAAAAGTCTGTGTGTTTGCCTCCTCTGCTGTTCCTTTCTCAGCCGAGGGCAGCTCCTGAGTCTGCAAAGCTTGGGGAGCTGAGGCTCGTGGAGAATAAACTGTGTCCCCTTCAGTGCTCGGGCCATTACTCACCATGGGGGACATTCTCTGGAAGCAGAGGATGATGCGAGCAAGGGCTCGGCTGTTACTACCATTGCTGATGCTCACTCAGGCTTCCACACCTGCACCTCCGGCAGACAGGGACCTGGAGGCCAGTGGACGGGATCCTGGGAGGGAAGCGATGGCGTGTGAAGGTTAGTCAGTGACATAAATCAGCCCACAGCCCTGCCAGGCTCGGCACCTTGCCCCTGCCTGCAAAGTCCTTCCCGCTCTCTGACTCTGGAAATCCTAACTGCCCTTCAGGCCCTGCCTTCCCCCGAGCTCTGCACAACCTCTGCGTGCATTGCCTGCCTTTATTCTCACACGCTGCCTCCTCTGGGGTCCACTCCTGGCCTCGGCCGCTGAGACCCTACTCCGAGTCACTTGACATTGAACATCCCTTTAGATCCTCACATCGACCTTATGCAGTAGATGTTTTCCCCTCATGATGGATGAGGAAACAGGGTTCGCAAGAGGTGAGTGACTTGTCCAAGGTCACCCAGGGAGTGACAGCGTGGAGTCAGGCTCAGCTCCTCTGTTCCCCAACACCTGCTACAAGGGCTGCTTGCTGGCACTGGGGTAAGATGTGGTCCCTGACCTTCAACCAGCAACGTGTCTGGGGGACGTGGGAGCTTTTCTTTTCTTACACATACATTTCTGTTTTGCAAATCTTTCCCAACAAGGCTGCATCACTTGCGTCATTGAAAATCACGTTAATGATCGCTGACTGTAGACGGGCACTTACTGAGCCCTGGACAGGTGTCATCTTGCTGGGTGAGGCTCCTGTGATTGTCATCCTTGCTTTCTAGAGGAGGAAACCAAGCTGAAGAAATGTGAAATAACCACAGTCACACAGTCAAGGGCAGCAGAGCCAGGAGGCCCAGGGAGGCCTGACTGAGCTTTTCCAAGTGGAAATGAAACTTTGTCTTAGGAATAAAAGGAGAAATCCATTTAATAAGAAATGTGCAGAGTAGGCAAATCCACAGGGACAGAAGCAGATTAGTGGGTGCCAGGGGCTGGGGTGGGGGTGGTGGATGGGGACTGGCCTTCCTTCCAGGGGATGGAACGTCTGGAACAAGATAGTGGCGATGGCCATACACCATCGTGAATGTGCTAAATGTCACTAATGGTAGATTTTATGTTTGCATTTTATCACAATTTTGAAAGTATAAAAAAAAAAAAAAAAACCAGGAAAGGGAGAAACTACTACTGACCATTTCCAGGGACAGTCTACATTCTGGAAACTTCTTTTCAAGAAGGAATGTGGTTTCTTAAAAAATTAATAGCAAGTGGGGAGCCTGCGTGGCTCAGTGGGTTAAGTGTCTGAATCCAGCTCAGGTCATGATCTCACGGTTCGCGAGTTCGAGCCCCACCTCAGGCTCTGTGCTGATAGCTCAGAGCCTGGAGCCTGCTTTGGATTCTGTGTCTTTCTCTCTCTCTTCCCCTCCTCTGCTCACACTCTGTCTTTCTCTTTCTATCAAAAAAAATAAATAAACATTAAAATTTTAAAAAAATCCGTAAGGGGTGCCTAGGTGGATCAACTGGTTAAACATCCGACTTGAGCTCAGGTCATGATCTCACAGTCTGCATCGGGCTCTGTGCTGATGGCTCAGAGCCTGGAGCCTGCTTCGGATTCTGTGTCTCCTCTCTCTCTCTCTGTCTCTCTCTGCCCTTCCCCTGCTTGCATTCTCTCTCTCTGTCTCTCTCTCAAAAATAAATAAACATTTAAAAAAAATCCATAAAAGCAGACTAAGAAGAGGCCCATGGGGATGGGCAACCCCGAGGACCAGATAACCAGATGGCCATTAGAAGTACTGAGTTTACAGAAGGGTCTACAGGTTGAAAAGTCTCACTAAGAGTCACAGTGCACTGAGTGCCAAGGGCGGTATGTGGACCGTTTCATCTGATGCTCATCAAAATCCTGGGCATCACTGCCTTTATCACACCCATTTCATAGATGGGAAAACTGGGGTGTAGACAGGTTAAATGACCTGCTGGAGGTCATGATGCCAGTAAGTGGCAAAGCTGGACTTTGATTCCATGCGGTGTGACCTCTAGGTCCATGCTGGGAACTGTAGCCCTCAGAGATCTGTGTTCAGTCTTGTTACCTATGCATGCAGCACGGTCCGATTTAACTCCGTGAAAACACTCCCACCTTCACCCTTCCTGCTTTCATCAGTAATAACTTGTCCAACAGGGATAAGTGCTTCAGAGATATTGGGCTTAGCGAAACTCCGGAACACAGGAACCCCAGCCAGGCGATGCCGGGGGATGACAAATCGTGTTCAAATTAACCTCGTGCCCTGAAGTTTGCATTTGGTGGGAGGCGGAGGAGAAGGCATGAGCTCCCGCAGGTGCTGGTGGGCATGGTGGCCGTTCCTCGGCCTATCTGTGCCCAGCACCAGGCTTCGTCACCTCCTGCTTAGATCTTTGCAAGAGCCTGCTAACTGGGTTTCTTGCTTGGACTCGTTTGTCTTTAGCCACCCACCAACCACTGCACCCCAGGGTGAACTTTCCAGAGCCAGGTGGGGTCAGCTGGCTGCCTTGTTCCAAATCTGGCCGTGGTTTCACTTTAGTCACAGAATAAAACAAACGCACCGGGCTGGCAATCAGTGCACGCAAGCATCAAGCTCCCTCCAACCTTTCGTTTATTACTTGTTCAATGCACATTCCTCCACTTGCCAGGCACTGGGACCCCCACTGTGGACATGAGACGACAAAGTCCTGGTGCCTTCTCCAGGGGATCTCACAGTGTGGTGGGGTCCACCGCCGGGTCCTATGGGACCACACAGCCCGAGTTCCAACCACAGTCCCGGGAAGGCAATGAATTGTCCAGAGTCCCTTGAAGTCACCTGAAGGGAGCAAGGAATGGGGTGGGGTGGGGGGTGGGGGTGGAGGGATGAGCCAGACAAAGACAGGTGGGTCTGTGGTGTGGCGAAGACAGGGGAATGAACCAGGTGTGGGATAGAGAAAGGCCCAGAAGCAAGAGGCTATAAGCAGTTGGGTCCGGCCACAGCCCGTTAGGACAAGGTGATGGCGGGAGTGCATGGGGCCAGCTTACAAAGTTCAGACTTGGCCCTGAGATTGGGAGTGGCGGGGGGGGGGGGGGTGGCACACAAAAAGATGTAAGCAGAAGAGTAATAGGATCAGACTGGCATTTCAGAGAGACCATTCTGTCTGCAGTTTGGACAAACCGTTGGAGAGAAGAGAGAAGAGAGGCAGGGAGATTAGTCAGAAGCACTTCCCAGGAACCCAGGCAAGAAGTGATCATGGTATTAGGGGTGGGCGGGAATGCACAGATTTGAGAGCTATTGGAGATGTTGGGTGGGCAGGTCCGGGCAGTTATCTGTGGCTTCACAGGTTTCTGGCTTGGCCAGCTGTGTAGACGAGGGGGCCACTTCCTGGGCTAGGAGCCAAGGATAAACAGGTCTGGGGACTGGGTGGGGGTGAGACTGTGAGACTGTGGCTCAGCTTCGGACACAGTGACATCCGTGCCTGTGACATACACAAGGAGAAATACTTACTGTGGTCAGGAGAAGCAGTGGGCCTAAGACTGGCTCTGAGGAGCCCCGCTGTTTAAGGATGGCCATGGGAAGGGGCCTGCTCAGTGACACAGCAGGAGGACTCAGGGTTGGAGGCCAAGCTGGGGCAGTAGGTCCCCAAAATCAGGATGCCAAGGCAGATGGGGACGGAAGAGCACCTGTGACCTTGGCAGGGGGAATTCCTGAGGGGCTGGTGCTGGTCGGGGAGAAGCCAGGTTTCAGCGGTTGGTGGGAAGGTGACTCAAGGAGAACAGTAAGATGACTTCTGTTGAGCACTTCAGCCAAGAACACAGGAGAAAAAGAAAAGACTGAGTCTGCAGAGGAAAAATCTCCAAAAGAGGTTTTCTTTCTTTCCTTCCTTGCTTCCTTCCTTCCCTCCCTCCCTCCCTCAGTAGGGGATTCTGACCTTGTCATATGGGGAAGGGGCCAGTACAACGGCAGCAGGGAAGACCCACGGGAAGGTGGCCGGGGAGGGAGTCAGAGCCTGGGGAAGAGAGGTCCCTCTTTCACCGCTGCCAGAGGAGGACAGCAGGGGTCGGATGCACATCAGCCTGGGGTTTGTGGCCAGGCCTTGGGCATCATCTCACCCTTTCTAGCCTTACCTCCAACTGGTCCTGTACAAAAAGGGCAGAGCACACAAGTTCCCCTGTGTGCCTGGCTTTCTCCACTTTGCTGCACCTGCTACCCAGGACCTCCATGCTATCTTTCCGTGGAGGGGCATCCAGATTTTGTGGAACCTGACATGTACATGTGAGACAGCCTTCTTAGGAAAAAGAAGCCTAGAATCAATACCTTTGGCAAATTTTTCAAAAACACATGAAATTGGGAACACGTTTCTTGGTTCCTCCTCAGACCTTGAGGGGAACCCGCGTGAGCGAGGGTCCTCGAAGGTCAAGCTCTAGAAATCCTCCTAGATTCAAATGTTACAAACACAGGCAATCTTCAAACCTGAACCACAGCAGCAACAGCAAACACAACAAAACAAAGAAACCCCCAAATGAAAACGTCCTCCATGAAGCCTTTCCGAGCTATCTACCACCTTGCTGTGAGCATTAAATCAGGTGACATATAGAACAGAACCTGGATAGATCTTTCTTCATAATTGGCACCTTCCTAAATGATTGCCAAGGAAGTCAAGTTAACACAGGAACCTGCTCCCCTCCATCACTTATCACGCTGACCTGCATGGAAGTTACGTGTACGCTCACCTTCTCCTTCCGAGGGACTCCACACACCTTGCCCATGACTTGCTATTTTAGATCCTGTACCCATGCCTCTTGCATATGGTGGGCATTCGATGCGTTTATCAGATGAATGGATCGATGAATGAACTGTGCACGAACCACTTTCGGAAGGAAGTTCATTGTTAGGAGACTTGCTTAGAACTCCACCTGAATGGGTTTTCCAGTAGCCGCTGTGGATTGTCGGTGTCCACACTGGTGATTGGGAAGAGCAGGAAGGTGTCACGGCAGGTAGCCTGCATTTGCAGCTGGAGGAAGCAGAATGTGGGAAGGGCAGGGCCTCGCTTCAACCAACTTTCAGAGTTTAGTTGGCAGAATCAAGGAATCTTTAAGACAACACGGTGAGGAGTGCTGCTTGGGCTAAACGTGGCAACCCCTCCCCCCCCCGCCCCAAACTAGGCAAGAGCTGTGAGACGCGATTCACAAGTCTAATGAATATGTAATATAATATGGGCGGATTTCTTGCCTTATTCATTTTGAATATGTTGCTGCTTAGAGAAATTTCATTTTCCAGAGCTACCTGTGTGGGGAGAAAGTGCTTTATGGTTTACTTTCCAAAGGACTTTTGCGAAGGTTAAAAGGAAAAAAATTGAAGGTGTTTGAAAAACCGTAAATGACACATAAATATATTTTGTTATTACTGCTATTACTGCCTCCCTGGCCTGATTGCTCTTCCTCCCCATTTGGGGTCCCCTCTTGTCCTTTCCCTCTCTTCCCACAGACTCCAAGTCCATTCATTTCTTCGAAGTATCATCATTTCCCAAACACATGAGTGAGGGTATTCCTTGGGTCTTTGTTCCAAAGAGGCCAGGGTAGCCCACCCACACATGTGTCTGCCTCTCCCCAGATGCTGAAGTCCTTAAGAATGGTCCTGGAACATAGTAGGAGCTCTGTAAATGTTTGCTGGGTAAGTAATACTCTAAGATGATGGGAAAATAGTACTTGTATAATTTCATCTGGATCATTCGGTTGCACAGCCTCTGAGGAAAGCAAATGTAGTTCACAAGACACCAGCCCCCTTCAGTATTCCTTGGAAAGCAAGGTCATAAATATTTCTACAAGCGTTGAAATCCTGGAAATCACAACATACCTGTTCTGAAGTAACTTCTAAACTATGCTTCATGTCACATTAAGGAATCCAGCTCTTTGCTGTGGAAAGAGCCCCAACAAGATGGCCAAGGATATGGGTTTAAAGCCATATGATCTTGCCTAAAACCCTTGACTTCTTGGAGTCTTAGTTTCCTCTTGTGTAAAGTGAAAGTAGTAATCCTGTCCTGACTTCCTGTGGGGACTGTTTTTTGCATCAATAGAATAATGTGTGTATCTACTAAATAATGTGTGCACCCTTATTATGCTCCCTTGTCCCAGGACAAACTTTTTAGACAGGACACTGGTAGACACAAAAGACATTTATTGATAAACATTGGTAAAGGGTCACAAATGAAAGGGAAATACTAGAAACAGGTAGAGCAACAGGTATCCCAGGGGGGCAGAACAGTTGGTGGTTGTTACCAAGTGGATTGTCCTAGACCGGCGAATGGGACCTTTTGGTGGGAAGAAGGAGGGCATAAAGCATAAGGGGGATAATTCTGGGGCTGCCACTCCTCCACTTCTCCTTCCTTGCTCTTGCAACAGAGAAGCCTCATTTTAGGAGTCCATCCTATCCAGTCCCCTCTGGACCCTGCACTACACTGGTCACATCCATATTTCACATCTCCCTCAAAACCGCGTCCTTCGCACTGATATGCTCAGTCTGCCATCTTAAAAATATCCTCCATCCACCCAATAACCCCCTGCCTCCATTTCTTCCTTTTTTCTGCCCTGCATCTTGGTAGAGTTGTGTGCTCGTGGTCTCCATTTCCTCATGTCTTATTCACTGGTGTTAATTTTCCATTTCTCCACAGAATCAGTTCTTGGCAAGAACCATGATGCCATGTTCCTAAATCCGGGGAATGTCTTGCAATCCAGTGAAATCTAGTCTTCCTCTTATTTATGATGATCCCTCCGTCCTCCTCAAGGTGCTGCTTTCCTGTGGGTGCGTCCATGGTATTTCAGTTTCCTGGCTTTCCTTCTGCCTGTGGCTGCTCCGTCTCAGTCTCCACTGTGGGTTGAATTATTTCCCTGCAAAAGATGTTTAAGTCCTAACTCCCTGTATCTAGGAATGTGACCTTATTTGGAAATAGGGTCTTTGCACATGGAATCAAGTTACCATGAGGTCATTAGGGTGGGCTGTGATCCAAAGACTGGTGGAAATTTGGACACAGACACAGAGGCAAGGTGGCCATGTGACCACAGAGGCAGAGACTGGAGGGGTGCATCCACCAGGATTGTCACCAGTTACCACGAGTCACCAGAAGCTAGGAAGAAGCAAGGAAGGACTCTCCCTGAGAGCCTTCAAAGAAAGCATGCCCTGTTGACACCTTGACTTTGGACTCTGGCCTCCAGGACTGTGAGGTTAAAAATATCTCAGTGTTTTAAGCCATGGAATGTGGGGTACTTTGTTACGACAGTCCTAGAAAAGAACATAGTTTCTTTTTAGGCTCATCCTACGTTAGATGTCAGTTTTCCTAAACACTTAGTTCTAGACTTCTCTTCATTTCTCTACATATCCTCCTCCCTAAGTGACCTCCTCCACATCTACACGTCAGCCACAGCTTCTCCACCCATAAACCACTCCCCTTCTCAACACTCAACTCAGACCTGACTCCCACGGAGAAGCTTCTCCTGTAGATGCTGTCAGTGCCCGCCCACATCCCTGGGTCTCCTCAATACCAGTTCAGCCTCTTACTGGGGCCTGCTGCTCTCTGCCTGAGCACTTTCACTGGCTGCGAGGGGATGAGGGCAGGCCAGAACCTCAGAGAATGAGCATCTCCAGGAACCACCTGCCAACAATGGCAGATGGGAACTGGAGGAGAATAGCCAACCCAGCTTCCTCACCACCCAGTCACCTAGAGCATCTATGAAAGACTCCAGTAGATGAAGCCTTACTGGCCCATGGGGTAACCTACTCACTAACTTGGTCCATGTGGGCCACCTTCTTGGTCCCCACTCCCTTCTCATGCTGCCTGAGGTCACGTCCCAAATACACTGCATACACTGAAATCCTTGTCTCAGGGTTTGCTTCTGGGGGATTCTAACCAAGATGCTGTCTCTGAATTACCAGCCTGGGACAGGTTATTCAATTATTCTTTCTAACAGCATGATGAACCTTGGCTGCAGAGTAGCTATTATAGTTTGTGCGTACATATTTTGTGATTATTTGAATAGTGCCTGTTTCTTATGCTAGAGCGGAAGTCAGCAAGCAACAGCCCTCAGGCCAAACCAGACATGACTATTCATTTCTGTGGTGTCTATGGCTCCTTTTGGGCTACAACAGCAGAGCTGACTGGTTTCAGTGAAGACCGTATGGCTTACAAAGCCATAAGCTTGTATCAGTTAGCTTTGGCTGTGTAAGAATCCATCCCCAAACTTGTTCGAAACAAACACCATTTACTTAGCCACAATTCTATGGTTTTTCTGGTCTAAGCCTGATCAGCTGATTTCTCCTGGGCTCTCTAATGTTCTTGGGGTTAGCTGCTAGGTCAGCTGGAGGCAGTGATCCTAGGATGGCTTCACCTACACTTAAGAAGTTGGTGGCTGTTGGCAAGGGAGACAGTAGCAACTGGGCCTTTGTGTCTCTCACCATCCAACGGCTGTCTTAGGCTTTGTCACATGTGGTGGTGACAGAAGTTCTAAGAGCAGCCAGACAGGACAAAGGACAAGCCATTTTCAAGCCTCTGCTTGGATCATGCTGGCTAACATCCCATTGGTTGGAGCAAGTCACATGGCCAAGTTCAAAGCAGGAAGGCACTCAAAGGGCATGGTGGGGGGAGGGGAAGCAATTCACCATGAAGCTCTATGGGGCACAGGCCCTATTTTTTGTTGATAGTGCCTGGAATGCAGTAGGTGTTGAATACATATTTATTAAGTAACTGAATAAAGATTAACTGCTTGATAACTGTCTTGTTGAGCCTTTGCTAATGGGTGCTGTTCGAAATGTTTCACATGCATTATCTAATGCTTACCATCTAAGACATTACTGGCCCCATTTTATAGACAAGAACACTGAGGCTTAGAACCAATAACTTGCCCTGTATAACACAGGTAACAAGAGAGGAATCAGAATTTGAATCAAATTTTTTTAACTGCAAAGCCCATGCTGTTAACCACTACTCTAGAATGCTCATATTAGTGTTGCTATATATATATATATATATATATATATATATATATATATATATTTTACTAAAAGCTTTAAATTTTGTAGTTGAAAATTTCTTCCTTTAGTTTAATTTTAAATTTGGTAACAGAATTCTCCTTGTTTTTCTTGGCCTCCCCTGCATCACCTCCTTAGAGGTCCAAAGGACCTCAGTTAAGTGTGTGACTCTTGATTTTGGCTCAGGTCAAGATTTCATGGTTCATGTGTTCGAGCCCTGCTTTGGGCTCTGTACAGACAGCGTGGAGCCTGCTTGGGATTCTCTCTTTCTCTCTCTGCCCCTCCCCTGCTCACTCTCTCTCTCTGTCTCAAAACTAAATAAAAATTTTAAAAAGTAAGCTTGTAGGACAATCAACAGCCTCACATGGAAAATCACTGCTCTTGATGGCTCAGCAAAGCCAGTATTTCACCCAAGAAGGCAATAAATCCAGCCCCAAAGGGAGCTGAGCAGTGCTGAAACAGCCTTGTTTGTCTTATCTGTCAGACCCGTCAGTCCCGACATGAGGGAATCCATGGATCAAAATCAGAGTGGTCTCTAGTGAACATAGTCTTCTAAATGACCATCGTTATTCAAAAGTCAATAATTAATCAACCCCACCAACATTTATTTAACATTTACTCTATTCCAGGAATTGTGCTATTTACGGGAGGGGAACATAAATGAACAAGAGTCCCTGTGGTCAAGATGTTCATGTAGACAGACTTATTTGACAATGTATTTAGTGTGCTGGCAGAGAGATGCCCAGAACACGCAGAAGACGGGCACTGAGATCAGTTTGAGTGGTGGGGGTGGAAGGGGAGGGGAGGGAGTTCTATACAATTCAGGTTCCAACAGGGCTGGGTTTCCAAAACTGTATAATTGAGTTTTCACGCTCATGGACTGAGGGGTCAGACAGACTGGGTTAGTACATTGTTTCTGCCGCTCGTTAGGTAATGCAGTTTTGTAAAAGATAACTTCTCTAAGCTTTAATTTCTTCATTTATAAAATGGGCTAAGAATAGCATCTGCCTTATTTTTGTGAGACTTAAAAAATTATCTATCTATCTATCATCTATCTATCTATCTATCCATCCACCCACATGGCAAGTGCTTAGCACAATTTTGGGCATATAGTAAATGTCCTAAAAGTGATAGGTGTTGTTAGTGGTTGAGGTGGTAGTAAGTAGTTGTAATGGCATCCTCAACTAGTTGTGATTCTTTCATTCACTCAACAAGTGTTTGCTAAGCATCTGTCATGTGACAGACTCCATGGTAGGTAGAAATATGACAAGGGTCCACACCATGTTCTCAAGAGGCTTACAGTTCAGTGTAGCGAGAACCCACATATAAGTAGCTACTCTCCTGTCCAGATCCAGGCTGGCATCCAGTAAGAAGGGGCCTGGAATTCTCCTGCATGGAAGGAATGATTTCCCCTTAACATGCCCAGCGATCTGTCTCTGGACACTTCTGAATCTTTTTGATATCAGATTTATCCCCCATCTTTCATCTGTAATCTCTCTGTGGGTAGTTCGCCCAAGTGTTTTTATACTGACTTCCGGCTTTCGTTTTCTGGCTAGGGTTGATGCTCTTTCTCCCTTTGCTTTATGTGATGTTCTCTTTTTGGATTATGTGGATTATTTGTCTCCAGGCAGACATCCTACCTGACCTGGCTTAAGCAAAAGCTTGATCCAAGCTTAGTCCTTAGAGGTTGGCCAGATTAAAAAAGGATCTTAAGGGAGAGATGTGAAAGCACTATGGACAGCTCAAGGGAAAGTCAGCTTGGCCTAGACTTCTTCACATCAGCTGGGCGGGCGGGAAGGGGCCAACCCTTATGATGTGATTCATTTTGTGCAACACAGAGCACCTGTGCAGCCTCCTAACTGACCTCGGGTGTGTCTGTGTATATATATTCTCTGTTAACGTTTGTACAGAGTCTTCAGATGCTTGACTATCCCTTGACATCGAAAAATCCATCAGTTTATTTAGTAATGTTAACAAACTGGTTTCAGCCATAGGAAATTAGAAGCTAATTTTTCAATAAGCCATGTCTCCAGGGATAGTTCACGAAATCAAAGAGGAAAATACCTGGTCAATTTAATTCATTATCACAATCAAATAATGGTGAAAGGTTATTTGTGGAGTAAGATTAAATTAGGGAATTATATTAGCAGCACTAATCATTATTGATTATTTAATTATCAGCCTTTAAAATTGTCTCCAGTTTTGAGATTTTAGATCAGATTGAGATTTATAATATTGTTCTTTAATTCAGTCTACCTGTAGCAACGTGTATTGTAATATTGTTGAATGAGCACTGGGCTCCCCTGCGTTCTTGTCATGGATCCTTCATTTAATAACCTGGGGAAAGTCAGCCATTCTTCCTGAGTCTTGAGGTCCTCATTCATAAATGGAGAAAATAATACTAACTTTGCAGAACTAACACAGGATAAAATGAAATCGTATTTACAAAGGCACTGTATAAAAATAATAGTTAATAGTTATGAGTGCTTATCATGTGCTAGGAACATGTGTCACTTCCTAACACATGTGGCTGATCATATTTGTTGACTTCTTTAATCTATTTAAAACCCTGTGAAGTTATTATTACTCCCATTATATAGGTGGGAAAACAGAGGCACCAGAGAACCCTTTGTAATTTGATTGAAGTTCTCACAGTGAATAAGCAGTAGAACAAGACTTTGAGTCCAGCTACTCTGGCTCCAGGGTCTACACATTAACCACTAGTAAAATTCATGTCTAACCACTAGGCAACGTTGCCTCTTAGTATCTCCTAAATCAGTGTTCAATGTACAGTGGGTGTTCAACAAGCACAAATGTAGCCAACTACTAGTGTCATCACCAGAGTGTAACCTCTTTTGAAGATAGCAGAGTGTCAGACACTTGGGTGGCTCGGTCAGCTTAGATTGTGATCTCCACTGTTTGTGAGTTCGAGCCCCACATTGGGCTCACTGCTGTCAAAGCAGAGCCTGACTGAGATCCTCTGTCTCCCTCTCTCTCTGCCCCTATCCCGCTCATGCTCTCTCTCTCAAAAATAAATAAACATTAAAAAACATTGAGATAGCACCATGTCTTAGTCATCTCTGCATCTATCTTTCACAGATGCTAACAGTTGGCTACTAGAAACTCAATACTGTGTGTGCATGTGTGTGTGTGTGTGTGTGTGTGTGTGTGTGTGTGTAATTGGAGGGATGAGATTGGGGGAGGAGGAGAGAGGCAAAAAGGATAAGATACAGATTTTACTAATTCCATAGGTAACTTGACGTCTAAAGATGTTACGGCCTCTGCTCAGAGTCTTTTGGGGGAAACATCCTAGTGTAACTTGGCCAGGCTTAACTCTGCCTAGACTGCCCCATGTCTGAGAAATCAAGTCAGGACACACTTTCTTGGGAGAAGTATTGGTGGGTAACAAAGAAACAAAGTTGGAACAGTTGGTGCATTAATATCTGAAATGTAATTCGGGTGAAGTCATACTAGGTTCTGCCAATTTTCAATTGCTTCCAGCATCTTAAACATCAAGTGCCAAAACTTTCTATCCACCTCACTCACCAAACACCTCTGCTTCCCAGTCACTGGGGCTCAAGATCCCCATCTCTGAATCCCTGTTCTCCCTGTGCACCCCACGCTCCCCCAAATCACTTTCCAGGGCCACAGCCTGTCTTCTCCACGCCATTCACACTGGAACTACACTCCAGGTCCTTCCTTCCTTGATGTCTGCGGTCACCAAAACCTCCTCTCTGTTCCCGTCTTTCTCCAACCATCTATGCACCACTCTCTCATGCATTTTCTTTTTATTATTTTTTTTAAGTTTATTTTGAGAGAGACAGAGACAGTGCAAGGGGGGAGGATCAGAGAGTGAGGAGACAGAGAAGCCTAGGCAGGCTGCCCACTGCCAGCACAGAGCCTGACTTGGGGTTTGAACTCATGAAACCACTTGATCATGACCTGAGCCGAAAGCAAGAGTCGGACGCCTCATGGACTGAGCCACGCAGGAGCCCCTTCACACATTTTCTAGTTGCAGTTCTAAGTACATCATTGCCCTGCTGGAAGAAACTTGGTGGACGCCACCAAGTATGTTCTGGAGCACATACTCCTTCTCCTTGAAATCATGGGCTTTAATCAGGTGATTCAGTTGAAAACCTCAGGCTCCATTCCCTCCACTTCTCTCACGTCCAACCTCACCTTCTGCACTCCAACCCAAGGTGCTGTTTGCGTTTTCACGGCTTCCTTCTGGGCCTTTTGGACCATTCTACTCTTCAGGTGGACCCTCCTCTTTCTCACCTGCCTTTAAATCCATGTAACCTTATTGCCGTTTACAAGCCAAAGCCAAAGAGACAGGTCATCCAGGGTGGTGAGGAGCTTATAATTTTTCTTCTTGAAAGACACAATGTCTAACACTGTCTACTCACCAGTTGTCAGGACACCTCAAAAGTTTCTTCATTACCCGCTATGCTTTCACCCTTATCTCATTAACGGGTTGCCCATTAAATCTGAACCTTACCTTTCTTGTGGACAGGACTGCCCCGGGCTTACTGGTTTACTTAGTGGCCTGTACCAATCACTTTTGAAGGAAACCACTTTGAAGCATCCCATGTAGCTAGGGACATGCCCCCATGGAAGGAAAAGCAGAGGGAAGAGAGAGAGAGTGGGAGCAGGCAGCCAGGGGCCAAGAGCTGAAAGCATGGAGGTGGATGATGGGAAGGGGTGGGAGAGGTGATTGCATTCTGGGGCCTGGTGCTCACTCCTTTTGACCCCTTCAAGTACACGTTATTCCTCAAATGCCAGGCATAAAGCAACTAAGTTAAATTCTTTTCCTCCCCAGGAGGATCATGATGGATCTCAGTGAAGGTTTTGGATTCAGCCAATAGAAAATTCATGTTCTTCAGATTTGGAGACAAGTTCATCTATGATAGAATGGACGTTACCATCATCCAATTGGTAATTGGGCAGATTATTTCATCCACTCCTGCATTTTGCAGACTCTAGGGCACTCCCAGCCTGGGATCCAGTACCCCCACCTGCTTTAAACAGGTAATGAGTAAGTCACTGATTCTAGAAATCCTTCCTGTCCCAAGCTCTGTTTGCCAGCTCCGTATTCTAGCTCTTATATATGGATCACTTGTTAGGGACTTCACATAGAAATCTCTCCTGTATCTAAAATAGTTTTCCCTAAAATACAGACCCCTCAGTTTGCTACACATCCCTTTAGAACTCCGTGACATCTTTCTTCTTAACAAATGTCACATTGCAGGGCGCCTGGGTGGCTCAGTTGGTTAAGTGTCAGACTCTTGGTTTCAGATCAGGTCATGATCTCATGGTTTGTGAGTTCAAGCCGCACATTGGGCTCTGGGCTGACAGTGCGGAGCCTGCTTGGGATTCTCTCTCTCTCTCTCTCTCTCTCTCTCTCTGCCCCTCCCCCGCTCATGTGCTCTGTCACTCTTTCAAAATAAATAAATAAATAAATAAATAAATAAATAAATAAGTCACATCTAGATCTTCAATACTTCATCTGAGGATCATGAAGAATTTAGGTATAGAGGTCTATAACCATTTGTTGCTTTACTGTCTCATTTCTCATTTCACCTGAGAAAAAATTGAGCATAATCTACAACTTTTACTGTGTGGAACAATTTTTCATATAACCACAATATCACAGGGGGACTTGGATTCTCCAGGGAACAAGCAGTAAAATCTTAGAATCAACAGTCAGGTGTTAATGTTTCTTGAAAGTCAGAATCATAACTTCATGCCGTTAATTTTTTTGGCATAACAGCATGTTTGTGGCACTTTCCTAGGCACTGGGTGGAGGGGAAAACATATACTGAGGAAAATGAGAAAACACATAGAAAACGGGGACATTGGGGCACCTGGGTGGCTCAGTCAGGTTAAACATACAACTCTTGGTTTTGGCTCAGGTCCTGCTCTCACGGTTTCGTGAGTTCAGCCCTCACTGGGTTCTGCGCCAATAGCGTGGATCCTGCTTGGGATTCTCTCTCTCCTTCTCTCTTGGCCCGCTCGCGCTCTCTGTCTCTCTCAAAATGAATAAACTTAAAAAAAAATAACAACAAGACATTGCCCTTAAAGGTGTTACAGGCAGTTTTGTTATGAGTGGTGGTTATGCTCCATCACTAGGGCACAGACACTGAACTCAGTGAATGCTGAGTCGTTTCTCCTGGGAACTTGCAGTGTGAGGTTCCTGTGAGTCTCTGGTCACAGCATTTTCATCCATCAATCAATATATAACCTTGTTTTATGTGTGTTTCTCTCTAAAGACACCTTACTTAATACATATTATCAATTCGTTAACATTGAACTCACTGCCAACGACACTATAACTTATCCCACACCAAGCTTGTCTAACGCATGCTTTCTCTGTAAGGCACATCGCCACCTTCTTGCACTTGGGAATGGTGCACACCACTTCAGCGCTCTGCTTGTGGCCATTGTGAACAGTAAAGTCACCAACAAAAAGCACAATATGGAATCCATGAATAATGAGGATTGGCCGTGTATTCCAAAAGGCATGTAAACAGCAAATTATAAAACTTACAAGGCAGAATTGAGGCAGAGCATTAGAGCCGGAACCAGCTACGTAATTGACAGGCACAGGACAAAATGAAAATGCAGGGTCCCTTGTTCAAATACAGCAGCCCCAGAGCATCAAACCAGGTGAGGGCCTCTGTGAGGATGAGGCCCTTTTGACTGCACAGGTCCTATGTCCACAGAGCTGGCCCTGACCCTGACCCTTGGATTAGTACAACTTGGGGAGCGGGGACCATGTCAGGAAAGGTTTTTGTTTTTGTTTTTGTTTTTGTTTTGACAGAGACAGAGTGCAAGCGGGGGAGGGGAAGAGAGAGAGGGAGACACAGACTCCGAAGCAGGCTCCAGGCTCTGAGCTGTCAGCACAGAGCCCACATGGGGCTGGAACCCACGAACCACAAGACTGTGACCTGAGCTGCAGTCAAACGCTTAACCCACTGAGCCACCCAGGCACCCCGTGGAAAGGTTTGTCTTGGAGGTAGCATTCACACCAAACCTTGGGTGGCTTGAAAGAGTGGCTCAAATGAATGGCTGAATGCTACCCACGCCTATCACGTTCACAAACAGAACAGCTGGGAAATGTGCTCTGGACCCCATAGTACAAAGGCTGAGGAGCACATATTGACCTTGACTGTGTGTCAGGTACTGGGGCGAACCTTAACATGCATTCTGCCATTTAACATCCCCAGAGCCCCGTGAAGGAGGAGTCACTTACACCCCATTTCCGGTTAGGGGAGGGGAGGCTTGGTGAGGCTGGGTAACTTGCCCCATGAGGTGCAGCCAGGGGTAGAGGAAGGTCCTGAACCAGTGTCTCTGATTCCAAATGACACACAATCTTGACCATACCGTGGCCGCCTAGACAATGGGAAATACACAGCGCCCTGTTTTCACAGGGTTGGCTTTGACAGTCTCACGGCTGCTGGGCCAGGGATGCAGACACAGGTCACAGAGGGGACGGCCCGAGCCTGAGGGGCGCCTCCATTCCTCGCTCGCTCCTCAATCCTATTGGTTCCTGCCAAGGAAACTCGGCCACGCATTCTAGGCGTAGACAAAGGCCTTGTGTTTGCACAGCCCCTTAGAGTTTACAAAGTGCTTTCACTTTTGTTATCTCGTGCCTTCTCACAAGAGACTTGCGAATTCCTCACTCACATTTTACAGTCTGGAAAACCATGAGCAAGGGTGAGTGACGAGTCCAAGGGCACGCAGGCGAGGCTGCGAGGCAGGAACTGGAACGCCGATCCAGCTCAGGGTCCTTCGGGCTCAGCCCCTCTGTCTTCACCTGGGACCACTGAGCGCTCAGTAGTCTGGTTACTCCTCTGAATACTAGACACGACAGGAATCTACTGGGAGCCCGGGTCAGTCTGTGGACTGTTGGGCCGACGGGGGGTTTCTAGCGGCTCAGAAGAGCAGGGTAATTAAGCAAAGTTGCTTGAGGGGGGCTCCCCTTGGTAGGGGAGAGGGAGAGCAGAGCAGTGTTTGAAGACTCAGGCACCGACTGGCATCTCTGCCCAGCCCTGGAAGGCTCTTCGGATCCGAGAGATGAGCCTTTCCTTGTTTCTTTGTGGCCTTGGCTCCCGGCCGCCTTGCTGTCTCGGAGCCAGGGCGCCCAGGCCTTCCACCCTCACGGGCCTCCCAGGCCCTCTGTCCTCCAGCACATGTGAGGGGACCAGGTGCTCTTTCTAGGGCCATGAGGAGAGGGAAGGAATAAAAAGACACACTGGCTCTGCTTTCCAGAATTAACGGCTAGCATCCGCTGAGGCTATTTGCACAGTAAACGAGAGTAAACAACAAAAAACAGAGAGGAAGCAAAACAACCCAAATGATCAAAAGCCATTCTGGTGGCGGGTGTAAAACTCGCTTTCTCTCTGCAGCAGAGGCCCCAGCACATGCCCCCTGTCGTAAAGGCGAGCTGCTCAGGAGGACACCTGAGCGGTCCCTTTTGCTTGGGGACACATGAGCCCGTGTGCATTTCAGGAGGAACACACACTTCTGCCGCCCTGCACAGCATCACACACCCGCGTAGGAAGCGGTCTGAGGGGTCTGAATCCCAAGTGGAAGTCCCTGGAAATTTGGGAAAATTCTCAAAAGGGGGGGGGTAGAAATTCAGCAACTTTATTCTGTTAGGTAAGGAATAATTCTGTGGCAGCTAAGCATCCTTCTGTCTCACCAAGAGATTTTGTGGTAGACTCATTCTATGGAAAGTTTTGTCTACAGTTTTCCATCTGTTGTGATAATCATTATTAGTCAAGCTGCTGTCACGCCATCTTGGGCTGTGATTTTTGTCAACTCCTCGCTGCTAAGCAGGGTCGGTCCTGGGGAAGGAGGGTGTACCTGAAGGGCTCAGATGGTGCATGTTCCCTGCGTCATGTGAGAAGTCTCTGGGCTGTTAAATACCATTTTCTAAAAGAAACATACTATGGAGTCTGCAAACATAGATATTTTCCAAGACTCATCCAGCAGCTTCCCCCACCTCAGACCCCATTTCAGCTGGAAAACAGGTACTGACATGGAGTTGACCCAAGTCTCTGACTCTATCAGAAAACTTCCCAGTCACTATCTGGGTTTCTTGGCCCCTGTGGATTCCCCATGTGCAAACCCCCATTTCCAGGTGATCATAGGGGAGTCCTGGGTCCTGGAGAACGAGCTTCTCTGTAGCTGCCCCCCAGTTGGTGGCCCGCAAAAATTAAGCTGCGTGTTTCAATTTTTTTTTAATGTTTATTTATTTTTGAGAGACAGAAAGAGACAGAGTGTGAGTGGGAGAGGGGCAGAGAGAGAGGGAGACACAGAATCCGAAGCAGGCTCCAGGCTCTGAGCTGTCAGCACAGAGCCCGACGTGGGGCTTGGACTCACAAACCTCGAGATCATGATCTGAGTCGAAGTCGGACGCTCAACCCGCTGAGCCACCCAGGCGCCCCTAAGCTGTGTGTTTTAGAGTCTGTTTGTTGATTTATTTTGTACTATTTCAAAAAAGCAACTGAGGCTAAACAGTGTTTTAAAATTAATTTGAGAATTTCGGGCTCTGCTTGAGATGATTGGCAAGGAGAGTTATTTTTAAAACTGGAACCTCAGGACCAGGAGACATGAAACAGAAAGCAGGAGTCCATTCCCATGTTATGATTAGGACAATGGCAGAAAATTTTCAAGTGGAATTTTGGGCTTAAAACCACTAGGATTCATCATGTTGGAAATATCAACAAAGCTCATTTCTCTGTAGTCCTCAACCAATCAAATTCTCCCTCCCTTCTTGGCCTCCCAATATATTCCATTTGAAAGGCAGACACAACAGAGCCTTCCAAGAAAACAAGTTTATCATAGCAGTAAAGGATGTGGTAAACATATGTGGGCTAATGGATAGATCTTTTGTATCTCCTCGTGCAGAATAGAAATCAAAATAACAACAGAACGACAACCACTAAGATTTATTGAGTGTTTATTGTGTGCCAGACCTTGTGCTAAGTGATTTATGTGATTATCTCATTTCTTCTGCCTGACAATCCAAGATACTGTTATTATCCCCATCATACAGATGGGTTTGAAGTAGCTTGCCCAAACTATAACTAGTTCTATAACTAGTTCTACATCTCGTAAGGAACAGAGCTAGTATCTGAACTCAAGTTTGTGTGACTGCAGAGCCCATGCTCTTCAACACTGCACTTCACTAGAGAGAACGAGCTCATAGCCAGACCTAAGAACTAAAGTTCACGAGGACTTGACATTAACAAGAATCCCTCAGTCTTTAAAAATAAATTTTTTTTAACATTGATTCATTTTTGAGAGACAGATAGAGAGACAGAGTGTGAGTGGGGAGGGGCAGAGAGAAAGGGAGACACAGAATCTGAAACAGGCCCCAGGCTCTGAGCTGTCAGAACAGAGCCCGACGCAGAGCTGGAACTCATGAACCGTGAGATCATGACCTGAGCTGAAGTCGGACGCTTAACCGACTGAGCCACCCAGGCACCCCCTTTTCTTTTCTTAATTTTTTTTCTTTTAAGAATCCCTCAGTCTTTAAGGAAATAGGAAGCTGTGTTCCCTCATCTGTGCTCCCTGGGACAGTTAAGGGTTTTCAGGTTAACCTTGAATAATCCAGGAGTTCAGGTAACTGGAAGATGACGTCGTCAAATGATTTAGATTCATTAAGATTTAAATTCCTTTTGTTGCTTGACTGTCACGTTTCTGCACCTGGGTATCTAGATTACCCTCCCCATGGTGTTTCTTGTACTTCAAGTCCCCTGGCTTCCACGTACTTCTCTGTTTTTCTTAGTGCCCATTGTCACTTGCTTCTGTGCTTGGGAGAATTTTTTCTTTATATATCTTGATTTCTCTTTCCCACATTTTTGTTTTGAAATAAGCCAAGAAGCTCTCCTGAAAAAGGCAGGTAGGATTCTTATTGGCTGTTATGTACTCCTTTGCTCTGCACTAGACTAACTTCAACGTTTTAATTTTTATCTCTCTTTGCATCTCTGCAGCCCTTTTTCACGTTATTCCTTTTCCCCTTTCTTCTCCTTTTCTGTACTAAATGTTCAAGGCAGCTCTTGTCTCAGAGGAAAGCAGCCCCTCCAGGAAAGAGGCGATTCGGCTTTCCAAGTTGCCAATTCAGCATGGCATCGGAGGATGCAACAGAGAGGCATACATTTAAAATTGCTGATAGGCATAGAAAAATCTTGTAGGGTGGTAGAAAACTGTGGAAGCCATGAATTTTCTGGGACCGCGTTCATTACTCACGAACTTTGGCAGGTGGAAGCCTGCTCACCTCTCCCAGAGGATGTCTGCTCCGGCTAATGGAATTCTTCTGTTTTCCTATGGCTCTGTTTTGTTTTCTTTAGGCACTGAGTCAAATGGCATGTGCCAGTGTGGGTGGTAGCTGTCCCCGCTGCTACTGTCCTGGCATGGCTATGACCCTTCTCTCTCTATCAGCATCAAGAGGATGCCGTCATCCCGTGGCGCCCAGCAAAGCCCTCCATCCTCCACCTCCTAGAGCATCACGCTGTCTCCAGATCCTTCCCTTTCGCCATTAACTGTGAAATACCCAGCGCAGGAAATGAAGGTGGGGACACCAGTAAACGGATGAATTCCTGCATCCTGACAGTGATCTTCCTTTTCCTTGGGATTTCTCTTCTGCTGACTCGAGTTTCAAATCCTAGTGTTACTGTAACTAATTCCTGGCAGATGATGGATTTTTTTTTAAAGCACAATTAAATTAAAGCAGACTTTGCTCTTCGTAAACTATTTTTAGTAAAATGTATAGGATGAAAAAAAAAAAAGCCCAACTCAACACTAACAACATGCTCAATCTAGAAGGGAAAGCACATTGTTCACTCAAAACCCTTATACACGTTTTGTTATTGTTTAAGAAATGGACTGGCTTATTAGTCTACAAGAAATTTAACCTTGTGTAAATAAGTACGAATACATAGCAAGACATCTGAAAACTCTAATCTATATATACTCAAACAAAAGATTTAAAACTATTAAAAATCCTAATATGCCTGTAGATATACTATTTAATTTGCATAAAATAGTAAGCAGGGAGTTGCTGTACAAAATGCTACGACGTGGGCTCTAAAGCATATAGGCTTAGAAAATATCTAAGGACCATACACCTCCCATCTTAAAGTCAATTTTAAGTCCATAAACAACTGTCCACCCATACCTGGCATATATAATGAGGCCAGGATCCCAGTGCCTAATTACATGCTTAGCAAAAGAGGAAAAGGCAGAGGGTCCTTCATCAGAGGGCGGCTTCAAAATGGGCAGTGCTTAATTCCATGTGACCCCCAACTGGCTCATAATAGAAATGGCCCTAAAGTTTCTCTTTTTTCTCTTCTACACTGAAGAGAATTATGAGTGAGAAAATGCAGCCCACTGAGAAGCAAATCCTCACTGCAAACCCAGTGGTTGGAATCCCTGACTTGATTGATTGCCCTCACGTACTCTCTTCTCGCTGGCAAGAGCATCCTCGCCCCTGCCCAGGACCACAGAGCCACCTCCTCCGCGCTGCTCACCGGACCAGCCATCCATTATCCCTCCCTCAACAGCTGTTTTCTGCTTGCACTCCATGCAACGGGAGGCTGTTAAATTCCTCCTTCCTTCCTTCCTTCCTTCCTTCCTTCCTTCCTTCCTTCCTTCCTTCCCTCCCTTCTTTCCTTCCTCCCTCCCTCCCTTTCCCTTCCCTTTTCCTTTCTTTCTTTCTTTCTTTCTTTTTCTTTCTTTCTTTCTTTC
>NW_024412436.1:9909383-10031321 GCF_014898765.1 Herpailurus yagouaroundi
CTCCCTTCTTTCCTTCCTCCCTCCCTCCCTTTCCCTTCCCTTTTCCTTTCTTTCTTTCTTTCTTTCTTTCTTTCTTTCTTTCTTTTTCTTTCTTTCTTTCTTTCTCCTTTCTTTCTTTCCTCCCTCCTTTCCTTTCTTTCTCTTTCTTCCTTCCTTCCTTCCTTCCTCTTTCTCTCTCTCTCCCTTCCTTCTTCCCTCCCTCCCTCTCTCTTTCTTTCTTTCTTTCTTTCTTTCTTTCTTTCTTTCTAGGTCTCTGTAGCTTCCATAATTTCCTTTTGGGATCTAAGACTGTTCTTATTTATTTATTTATTTAATCTTTGAGAGAGAGAGAGAGAGCGCTCACAAGCAGGGGAGGGGCAGAGACAAAGGGAGACACAGAGTCTGAAGCAGGCTCCAGGCTCCGAGCTGACAGCACAGATCCCAACACAGGGCTTGAACTCACAAACCGTGAGATCATGACCTGACCTGAAGTCAGACGCTTAACCTACTGAGCCACCCAGGGGCCACATACCTAAAACTATTCTTCCCTTTTCCCCAATTACTATATTTGACAGCACAAAATTAAGAATCTGGTCATCACAGGTTTAACATCTCCATAAGTGGGACAGGTAGACCAGCGCCCCAGGGACAGCAGTCCTATCTTTGCTTCCCCTGGGGCCACGGCAACATTGTGCCTGCTGGGGGCTCACTGCGGGGTGGGGGTCACAAAGTCTGAGTGGTTCCCTGTGCTCTGAGTACCTGAGAACCACACAGATAGCACCAGGCTCTGACTGGAAAACAGGCTGCTGACTTCTTTGCCTTCCAGGCAATAACATAATGAAGGATTCTTAAAAGGAAAACGAACAGCAGAAAGGTTGGTGCCTTTGCTAAATCCAGCAGACCAGACAGCCTACACAGACAATCATCAGGATGGGTATACTTACGGAGCCAAAATGTAAAATTTTCCACAACAGTGAAGTTTCCCTTCTAAATAAAAGCAATTCCCATTATCTTGCAGCTCGATCTTTATATTCATAAAGAGGCTCTTCGATTCTTTTTTATTACTCTTTCCACAGTTTACCCAAAGGGTGAATAATTGATGCTGGTAATTCCCATCTTATTTCTGGAAAATTAGGAGACAGAAGAGTGAAATGACTTCTATCGGATACACAGGAAGTCAGTGGCAAAATCTAAATTAGAACTCAGGTGCTTGGGTGGCTCAGTTGGTTGATTGTCTGACTTTAGCTCAAGTCATGATCTCACAGTTTGTGGGCTCAAGCCCTGTATTGGGCTCTGTGCTGACAGGTTGGACCCTGGAGCCTGCTTTGGATTCTCTGTCTCCCTCTCTCTGTGCCCTTCCCTTGCTCACACTCTGTCTCTCTGTCTCTCTCTCTCAAAAGTAAATATTACATTTAAAAAAAAAATAAATAAATTAGAACTCAGCGTCTTTTTGAGTTCTCAACTTTCATTTTGCTCATCAAGCCACACAGACAATGATATTCAGTAGCCAGGGAAACACACACTGCCACAGTGTAAATTCTACAATCTTATGAATCTTTCAGGAAATTCTTGAAACGTCGCAACCCATAGAGTCACATTTTGAGTGGTTTGTCACCAGGTCTTCCAGGTGAGATATTCTCTGCATTTTCTTGTGGCCTATTTGTCATATTTTATAACCCGAAGTTATTATTTTGGTACTTCAGGAAATAATTATTAATTTGTATTTCCCCCCTCCCCCCAAATAACATGCTAAAATGACAGCATATGCTAGACGTATGGCCTTGTCTTTGAATGGGACTTGTCAAAAATCACATCCTAACCCTACCTGGTTGACAAATAAATTTTATAGCTGTCTGAAGGTTTAAAGCAATACAGATTGTCTGAGCCAATAAGTTGATTTGGTGAGAGCGGGATGCTAATGAGTCTTTGATCCGTGCAGAGGCCAGTGAGCTCTAGCATAGTCTCAGCCTGCACCCCTCACCCTGCCAGCTGTCTCGCAAATGCCTGCCATTGGTCACAGGGGGGACCAGGCAAGCTGGGAGTAGAAATGGATCAGTGCAAATCCATCATCTTTCCGAACGCATCACTCGAGTGTCGGTCCTCTGCGAGACAAACCAGCGGCATTCTCTTTCTGCCCAGAGATGGGCACGTTGCAATAAAGAACCGTTCCCCAACGGCATCACGGTCTTGTTTTTCTAAGGGAGACTTTTCCCCCTTGTGCCGAAAATAAATGTAGACTGGTGTGTACTTCATGACTTGGGCTCTTTAAAGATACTGTGCCTGGTGATCCTGGGGGTGAGGAGGGGTGAGTGTTGAGTCCTCAGGAAAACTTGCTGGGTCTTAGAAACTGACCATGCGGGTGAGTGATGTCAGGCACGCGGGGGCCGCGTGAAGCAGCTGGGCTCCAGCGGGGAGGCCGAAACAGCCCGCGGCAGCTGGACAAACGCAGGAGGTCAGGCCGTGTTTGTGGACATTGACTTCTCCCTAAGCATCCCTGGATGGCAGGACACATCAAAGCCCATCACCCAGGAATAACACTCGGTGGGTTTTCTGTGTCTGACCCCCTCCCAAGACGCTGACCCAGGACAGCCCAGGTCTTCTGTTGGCTTCATGCCCTTGGAGGATGGAGTCACATTCCTCCTGCACCTGCTATTTTTGGAATAGGTTGCATGACAGAGGAGGAAATAACCCACATCATTGTATCACGAAGGTAAAATTGGAAACAATCTTGTCCTTTGCTATTCACTTTCTTCTTCTGATGAAGATGCCTTTTTAGAATTTTTTTTTAAAATTCATTTTATTATTTTTTTAAAGTTTCGATCCAAGTTCGTTAACATATAGCATGAAAATGCTTTTTAATATTCAACAGATCTTTTTACTAGCACCAAAAACCCTTGGGTATAGTTGAGGTGGCAAGACGTTATTTTACTAACCAGAGCTCTTTTATGATAATACAGAAAAGGACAAGAAAACATAGTCTCTAAGGTTTAGGAGCTGGGATTATCATTAATTTTTAAAACTGTTGATGTCCAATGGATGGAAATAACTAGGGAGCCCTCTTTCGTGGCAAGAGGAGGCATATGCACTGGGGACAACCACAGCAAAAGCTAAAAGAGCTGTTCTGTACAGGGTAACATTCCAATTTTGTGCTCAAAGTGCTTGAACCCAAGATGAGGCAGTGCCATTTCTAGCCTGTTTCCTGTTCACCTGCAGGCTCCGAGTTTTAAATGGGTTGGACTCCAAAAGCTCCCTGGAAGACTGTCATGTGGAATTTTGGACGCTCTCCCATAGGAATATAAGGACTTTTCACAATAGCGACGTTCCCATGACAGCCCTTGAACATGCGTTCTATCTCTGCCATGGCCTCAAGACCCCCTTCCCAGGCAGCATCTTTTGGGCGGCCCCGCACTTCTCTCCCCATGGGCTGCTGTTCCAGGGCCCGTTCATGCTGTTCCTGCTGCACCGAGTCCTTGATGTTCTGGGATCTCGCGGCAACAGCTCCCACCTCTGCACTTCGTCCTGGTCCCCCTCCACCTGGAAGGTGGGTCCCCAGGGCCGCGTGGCTCGCTGCCATGCTTCCTCCAGGGCGCCATCTCTGACATCCCTGACCACACGCCACCCAACATGCCCACCCTGTGGGCTCCATGTTTCTCCAGAGCCCTCTCACCGTCTCCTCCCACCTACAGGTAGGCAGGCTTCCGCAGGCAGGAGTTTTGTCAACTTTATTCACTGCTTATTTTCAGCACCTAGACAGGTGCCCGGCCCAGGGTCGGTGCTCAGGGAGCACTGGCTGGTGAGCAGCACTGTCCTGCACCTGTGTGGCCACGCCCATCTCACCTAGTCTGTCTTCTCACCTGGGGGGAGGGTGCATTTCCCCCTTCCCGCACAGCACTGCTGGCATGAGCCACCAAGCAGTGTCACCGAGGATGACAGTTTCCCTCTCTCAGCCATGGTGCTTCATCTTTGAAATCAGAGTGTCCTATTAGCTGCTGGTTATGATCCTTGAGAGCTCTTTTTTTTTTTTAAGTTTATTTATTTATTTTGAGAGGGGGAGGGGCAGAGAGAGAGAGAGAGAGAGGATCCCAAGGAGGCTCTGCACTGTCAGCGTGGATGCCAACGTGGGGCTCGAACCCATGAATTGTGAGATCATGACCTGAGCCAAAATCAAGAGTCCAATGATCAACCAACTGAGCCACCAGGCACCCGGAGCCTTGAGAGCTCTTAGGGGATGACGACGGAGACAAAATCCCGCCTCCTTCGTGCTTCCGGGCGCTTGCTGCTGACTCCTCACGCCCCATGTGGACGCGTGGGCTGCACTCCCAACCCCAAGCCTCCACCTGCTCCTACCATTATGGTGGAAATCTGCCCCGTGATTCTGGGGACTTCCTGCCTCTTATGATCCATGATGCTCCCTCCGGACGGAGCCTCCTGGGTAGGCGGTGGGACTGCCTTGCGCACCTGCTATGCTCTGATTCTGAGGTCCTCCTTCTGACCCTGGGGCATGTGATGGAGGTGCCTCTTGGGGCCTGGCAGACAGGGGCCAAGGCATCCTTCCATCTGTGAGCCCTGTGGAGCTCGTCCTTTGGCACAGGTGGGGCTACTTTTAGTGGGGCTGGATCCTCCCGGCACTGGGACAGAGGACTGCAGTGGTAGAGCCATCTTCCTCCTTTAGCCTGAAAACAAAATTGTCCCCACATGCCAGAGGGTGGCTGTCCCCCCGGAAGCCCTCCTGTGCCCTGACTGACCCATCCTTGGAAGGAAAGTCTCCTCTCTACCCCACCCCGGCTTTCCCTGGAAGGACCTTTCCATGCCATCCAGTTCTCTCTCTCACACATACCGAAATGTAAATTTCTAAGATTTATTTTAAATTTCCTTTTCATATGTCAAGCCGACTTCCCTTTATAAATCCTGAGATCACCTTTGAAATTTGAGACCAGGGCAGATGTCACTTAACGTGACTGGCAAGCGTTCCACACGCCATTTGTTGCGTGCGGTTGTTGTTTTACCTTTTGCTTCTTTCTTATTTTTTTTCTCCGTTTAAAAATCACCATCGCACTGTAAAACCAATTAAAACAAACTTTTCAAAGACTGTTACTTCCTGGCTGAGCTCTTCCAACCTCTGACTTTCTCTGAAGCGCGAGATAAGACTTTCTGATTCACTGGGGGCGGGATGTTTGTTCAATCTGTTCGTTTTATACATTGTGGATACCGCTTTTTAATGTTTGTGCCGTGTCAGTGGCATATACTCTCTGAAATTAAGAAGTACAATACGTACCATCCGTGTGCGAAATTAAAAAAAAAATCCACATATTTCCATAGTTTGACATACAAAAATGTACTCACACACTTTTGAAATCTACTGTCAAATAATTTCACATCTGTACCTAAAGCAAACAGACATAATGCTAACAGCTTGTTAGAATTCAGAAATGCCACCCGCTAATCAGCCCACCTGTGGCATATTCTCGGTCCATCTTGCAAGCTGGGGAGCCGGCTGCCAAGAAGCTTGACAAGAAAATGTATATTAAATTATTGAATAAGATTGGAAATATTGTACAGCGTGGGATAAAGAGAATGCACAACGTGTGGCCAGTGACATACTGTACCTTCTCATTTTAACGCCTGTCTGGAGGTGACCTAGCTGCATTCACATTTGCCATAAATTACGAAGTCTCTGGGCGAAAAATCGGCAGCAAGATTTTCATTGTTTCGATCGGGTTTTGTTATGTGTCATGGGCACTGGGTGAAACAAAAGCCAAGTTGAGAAAAAAAAAAAGAGCAGAAAGCAAAATTTGAACCGAGTTTGACAGAAACAACCCCATTTGCCTACAATTCCATCCCGGGGTTCAGAGTAAAACAAAGAAGGAGATTTTTCTGATATTGCTGACACTGTTTGGGAACCACAGTAGCGATGATGTGAACCAAACCTAACCTTTATCTAAAATCCTAAGGAAATGATCTTTCAGCAAAAAGTCAAATAACACGCACAAGTGAAATAAAGCTAGATCCTAGAACAAAATGGGGCAGAAGATGAGGGGATAAACTGTGGGTGCACTCTGCCCACGCCTGGAAGCTTGTGAAATCGGGGGTAAGCGTGACATTGCACCACACGATTACATTTCTACCGATTATTAATTTCTATAGAATATAAACTAACGCGCTCGCGGAAGTATCTTCTCTGGGGGTCTGTGAGTAAGAAATGTGATTTTAGCATCTGTTCTTTTAAGGCTATTTGCTCTGGGAAGGCAGTGTGTTTTGCCATAAATCTAGGTCATTAATTTGTATCTGTTCTTTGTTTATTTAAGACACAGGACAAAAGGGCAGCTGCTGAAACATTTGGCTGTGCCGAGGGGTAGTGGGCTCGACATGCTGGAGTTCTGCACATGACCAGCTTGAGTTTGTACCCACAGCTACAGGACAGGACTTTATGGAAACACTTTGCCAAGCCATGTGGTGCGCGGCTTCCCTTTGCATCAATACCCTTTTAATTACCTGATCCTGAGGGGGAAAAAGTTAAAGAAAAGTGTCAGTGCAAAACCCTAGGAACCTGCCGAGAATCAGACTTAAAAAAAAAAAAAATCCTCGTGATACGATGTTCGGCAATTATTCTACAGAATATCCATGTAAATCCTGCAGCTGGTCTACGAAGGTAACGCTATGACCTATATAACTTGATATTTATAAAGCACAATAATATCCAGGAAATTGATTGTTAAGAGCATTTAATGCTCTGAAATTGGCCATTAAGTGCAGAATCCTTTGAAAGGCATTATTGTTATTATGAGGCATTGCAGAGGTTTTATTTATTATCGTAAACCTAATGGACTCAGTAAATTAGGTGTATTTAAAAAGGTCATTTGCTTCTTGTTAAGGCCAAATCCTAAGCACTTGGATTCGGATGGATCACAAAACGTAGCAGTGTTTTTAAAGATGACCCACTGTAAGCTACTTGAGATAAATAACATGGAAACGCAGTTCCTTGGATGTGTATATGATAATAATGAGAATGATAGCAATGTCACAAGAACTCTTAGGATTGTGTAAAAGGCTACATTAGAAATGACGAGTTTCCTTTTCAGAACTACTTATTAAAAATAAAAGAAAAAAAGTAAAATTCATCAGAAGTGAGTTTTAAGTCACAAAGAAAAATCTTTTCCTGGAATTGTATTTCTTTTGGATGGAATATAGTGTCATCTTTGCATCTTTCTAAAAAATCTCTCACGGTGAGAGGGTGCGGTTACTTTATAATCTAAGGAGTCAGCTAGGGACCTGAAGGATGAGAGATACACATGGCTGAGGGGGTCCCGACACGCCGCTGTGGCCTCGAGAGTTTGTTGAGTACACGATGGAAATTGAACACTTATGTGGATGGAGAGTAACATTTTTTTTCCTGTTGAATGTATTTTCATGTGAGTAGAAATGGCTTTGTTTTCTCAGATGCTCTCTTTTGAGGAAGTCATAGCTGGAAATGTGGTCGGAACTAGGCACTGGTGTTTCAGTGCAAAGTCATACTCAAGGCCCTTGCCTGGAACAATCTGGAAACTGGAGGAACATGCAGGTGCCTGTCTTTGCAGAGCTCTCCTTGGGTAGCAGGCAGCAGACAGCAGGCTGCATCTGAGTGGGACCCGGCCAGTCTACATTCAGAGACAAGGATTGAAGGCCTTTAGGAAGAGAACTCCAGCACAACCTTTTCTTTTATCACTGGAGTCTTACACTCGGAGTAAATGTAAACTTGGTCCAAAGAACGTGTTCCTTCCCATCGTTGCGTTGTTTTGTGGTCAGGTGGTGCGGAGGAAAATTTAACAAGTGTCCCAGCCCTAAGACTAGCTGAAAAGACTCTTTTCTCAACATCAGTGAAAAAAGGAAAAAAGAAAAAACCTGAAATCAATTTGGTATGAGACCTGAAAAGAGTTCTTATACTCTGTGACTATGTTCGGAGAAGAAAACACACAAAAGATGCTTCCTGAATATGCACAGGCCAGTCGCTTGGTATTACACACACATGTTACTATCTTAAGTCCATTAAAAAACCCTGGGATGGCTACTAGCCAGCATGTATTTAGCACCTGCTATAGGTGATGAGGATGTTATGTATTGTACTATCTAGTACTCTTTGAAAAATAAAACAAATAATTTCAAAAGGTCTTATCTGCACCTTTGGTGTGTACCAAGTAGAAGTAGACTTATTCTGTAGGCTTAGATCAGTTGAAAACTACATTTTGGCAAAACAAAGGAAACTGACTTGAGATGATTCTAAAACTAAGGGGGGGGGGCATCCTCAGAATTTGTCTGAAGGAAACTGATCACCAGTTCGCTGCTAAGCTGGGACAAAACACTGGATTCTTGTCTCCTCTGGCCATTATGTTTCAGTTCTATGCACCTCTTGATGTTTTTTTTTGTTTTGTTTTGTTTTTTGTCTGACCTCATCCAGACTCTTTTATTCTCCCACACTGTCTCTGACTCCCCAAGGGTTTAATGGATGAAACACACACACATAATAAAATGCTGCATTCTCACCCCCCCACCAGGAGAGCCGAAAGGTATCTATTTGGTCCTTTATTGGTCTCTCGATGAATATATATAAAAGCCATTTTGTAGATGTATAAAGATACGGTTATATTTATATGAGATACAATGATCTGAGGTTTTTCTCCTGCTACCTACAACCTTTTCATTCACTAATCTTGCTCACTTTTCAATTCTTCTTCAATATCTTTTGGCTGCTAAGTTCCTCAACTTTTCTCTGTGTCTCTTTCCCCCAAGCCCAATTCAGAGGCTCTCCATCTGATCATCTCCCCCAGGGCGGTTGTGGCCGTTGGGATGCAGTCTAGGTGTTAAATGAATGATTATTCATTGCGATCTCCAAGCATGAAAGCCCTCCTCTCTTTATAGAGGCTCCACTCCCTAGAGAACAGTTTGGCAGCATTTTTTTTTTTCAAAGTAGAATAAAAAATGCATCACACTTAAAAAAAAAAATGCCTGGCATCTCTCAAGAGACTTTTGATGCAGGTTCTGTTTCTGTCAAGAGAAGATGCATGTTGTTGTCAAAAAAAGCATTGAACTTGGGTCTCAAGAGAACTCCCTTCCAGGCTGGCTCTGCTAATTACGAACTGGGGGATCTTGGACAAGTTACTTACTTCTCCTGGGGTCTTAGGTCCCTGGTGTAGAAGTAGAAAATGGGACAAGGGAGTATCCATCGTCTTTCCAGCTCTAACATTTCTTGAGTCTAGGAAATGGGGTCCTAAGACATTAAAAGGAGAGTTATGTCAAAACTAGGATTTGATGACCTGTGAATAGGTAAACCACCAGAAGGTAAACTCTTCTGGTATTTTACCTTAAAGTAATAGAATTTTGATCCCCTTGGCTGGGCTTCTATAAGAAGAACATCTAATAATCGTATAAAGTACAATTTACCTTCAGAAATGAAATTTTTTAAAGTTTAAAACCAAAATTCTTCTTTTTGGGGAGCAATGCCGATAGAGGGAGGTACCATTGATTTAAAAAATGGACAACCTCATCATTTTCTCTATTGGCAACTACTGTGAGGCTTGTTTTGATAAATCACTTTTTAAAAGAAAAAAGTTTTCTTTCTGATTCTATAACCACAGTCATCTATCTATCATCTATCTATTATCTATCTATGATCTTTCTTTCTTTCTTTTTCTTTCTTTCTTTCTTTCTTTCTTTCTTTCTTTCTTTCTTTCTTTCTCTATCGTCTATCATCTGTCTATCATATTTCCTTCTTTATCTATCTTTTATCTATCATCTTTTTTTCTCTACCATCTATCATTGTTCTTTCTTTCTCTATCTACCATCTATTTATCTATCTATATCATCTTTCCTTCTTTCTTTCTCTGTCTATATATCATCATCATTTGTCTTTTCATACACCCACATATACTATTTTAACAAAATAAAATTAGGAAACCTTCCTTTCCTCTTTTCTCAATAAATGCTTCATATTAAGTGCTTAGTGTTGAGAAGATTTTCATCCTTGGGATGTATTTCAGGTATACTCAAAAGACTGTAGAGAATTCAGAAATAAACAAGCATAATTGATTGCTCTTAGCTGTATTTGTGCAGATATGAGCAAGATTCATTGTCCTTGTGTTGGGGACAGAATCCATTACTACCCCTGAGCTTAGAAAGGACAAGGACAACATGGGGAACTAAGGTGTTTTCCTAGCACACTATAAGTATTGTGCCCTGACAATATGTAGTAGCCTAGAGAGGCTTTAAAAATATCAGTTGAGAGTTGATGCTTTGGGAAGTGCAAGCGTAATTTCAGCCAGTATTCTCCCCATCCCTGGCTCAGCACACATTATCACACCATGAAGCTGTCTCTGAGAAAGCCAAGCTTTCTCCAACCCAAAGGATGTCTATGACTGTATTCTTGAGGCTCTCACTTCCTCCGTCCACTAGTCAACCCGCATTTCTGGCTGGCTTCCCAAACAGGACCCAAATCCAAGTCAGGCTGCTTCCAGCACTCTGTCTCGCCTTCCTCTAGGACATCATCCCATTGTGATCACACTCCCTGCCCTTTCTTGGCTCCTTACGTTTTGGACCACATCCTGGAAGTCTCTTCTTTCAGACCTCAGTTTCCCTTTTTGCCACTTGATCTGTTCATGAACACTCTCTCATCTTACCCTTCCCTAATGGCTTAAAAGAAAATTCCAGCAGTTTTCAGTAAATTAAACAGACACTTGAAAAGCTCTGGACTGGCCTGGAGAAACCAAGCCTATCTGGGAGCATGGTTTGTCATGGGTGGGCCAGCTCTGAAGTCATGCTCCCTCTGTTCTCCCAAAACTCCCCAAGGTACTAGGGTGCTTCTGGTGCTGATCATGTTATTAGAGTGCCATTAGGGAGTGATTTAGAATCACTCGATGTGAACCAATATTAAATCTAAACCTAGATATCTTTCAGTTTTGAAGTTACGTAAGAAAGTGAACTTTCTAGCCCATGGTAATTCCCTAAATTTATTACAACCCAACATCTAAATCTATAGATTTGATAAACAAGCATATAGATTATTTAAGTGATATTCACTACTATTTATTAAGGACTTAAGGACTGTGCTTAGCGTTGTCTGTGCATTATTTCACTGTCTTTCCTCAACAAACTTCTGTAGAAGGTGTCAGTCCCATCCCAGTGAGCAATTTGCCCAAGATCATACAGCTAATAAAATCACAGCCAGCGTAGGGACCATGGCCTGACCCCTGAAACATGGTAAACATGAAGTTATGAAGATATGTGGTTTCGATTTCTTAGAGTCATTCACCATGGAATACAGACCTTGAAGCAAGTTATTCCTAGAAAGAGCAGTTGAGTAGGACCTTGGGGGAAGATCCCACTAAAGGCTGCAAGGCTCTTTGATTCTAGTCTTCATGGGCGTGTTGGTCTCCCACAAAGAATGGTACCACACTATTCTCAAATGGAAGGGGAAATCAATGGGTATTTGTTGAAGTATGAAGGGTTTAGGTTAAATAGTTAAGACACTTTCCCATTGTAGAGAGTTGCAAGATGCAGGAATGTGTCTCCAAGAGAAAGGACGGAATTTTTTCACTGTAGTCTTTTAAAACATGGGATGGATTTTCTTTTGAACAAAAGTGGACAAGATCCTAAAGAAAGGTCCAGGCCTCTTTTGTGATAGAATTGTGTAATCATTCTATAATTCTAAATAATATTCTGGCATTATGTTCCTTCAGTAACAAGTCATTTGTGATCACGATAGCCAAGTGTATGTAGGCCCCAATAAGAGAACCCTGAGGGCCAAAATTGGGTGAGAATCCACTTTAAAATGACAGTTCAGACAAGAAATGAATCATTGCTGAAGATAGGGCATGAATCAAGCAAGAGGATTTTATCCTAATTTGATATTCATTAATTAAATACAATTTGACCAGTCTCTTTCCTAGTCTGGATGTGCAAGATTCAATCCTCTAAAGTCACTGAAGAGAGAAAAAAAAAAAAAAAACTCCCCCTTTTCATTGCTGTTATGGGAGAAGCAAGCTTTTCAATCTTTGATCAGCCCTTAGATTTCAGTGAGCCTCTGTTCTAAGAGCTTAAGAAATAAAATAATAGCTCTTTGAAACAATGAAGGCTTTTAAGTTTTACTTCTTAAAGTAGTTAATCATTGGTCAAAGAAAAAAAATATCTAGGCATGCAGCAATCGAAACAGGGATTCAAGATCTACTTAACACATGTCTGTGGAAGGTGTTAACAGTCCCACTTGAGTAAGCAAGCTGATTAGTGAACATCATAGCTTTGGGTACTTTGTGGGGAGAAGGGGTTTCAGAGGTCATGTCAGAGATATCAGTAAGAATTTTAGGAAAATCTGGAACTTTGATCCATTAAACTATTTTCTGATTTCTTAAGGCTCTGATTGCTTACTGTTACTAGATGCATTATTATTTTGTCACTAATAAATATGGGAAGGCCTGGAAAAATCTGGTGGGCTGGAAATTGCTTGTGAACCAGTAAGTCTAGCTTTTGAAACCAATTTACTGGAGAAGATAATCATGCTCTTTTTTTCTTTCAATCGTAGAAAATAATCTCTGTGCGCCATTAAGTGCAGTAGTCTGTGTTTTTTTTTTTTTTTTTAAGAAGCAGCAACAATTTCCTAACACCCCAAATGCACTTCAGTGCGCTATTTTAAGAAAAATATACATGAGTTATGGGTTTGAGCAAAATCCATATTTAATCCAGATTATACATTCCATAGCGGTTTAAGAGAGTGTTTGTTTTTATCTCATTATTCAGTTCTCCATTATGTCCCTCGGACTCCCTTCAGAGGTTCTGATGTGAATGTACCTTTCCAATTGTTTTCTTTATTGATTTAATCTTGTAACTTGAGGTTTCAGACTGATTTATCCAGCTTTTTATACAGCAGTACAATTTTTTTTCTCTCTGTTTAACACGTCGCAGAGAACTGAGCGTCAGGTTTCTGTCTCAAATGTTCCATAATGCTGCGTTCTGGTGTGATGCTGGCATAACTGATATAATTTGAGACAAATAGTGATCTTTCCAAGTTTCATAAAATAAGTGCTTCTAATTTATAGCATTTATAGGAATTAGAAATGCAAATATTGAAATGCTTTAGATTACCACATGGTTACATTTTTTTTTTTTTCCATTTCAAAGGTCTGGGGCGTTAAACTGACCTGACCCCCGTACAAATTACAGCTAGCATTCTAGATTGTGTGAGAGTAAGTGGGATGAGTGCCCCAGAAGGAGGGTGTGGAAAGACGAAACGGCCACCAACCACCCTGTCACGTTGTCGCTTTCTAGTTTAGAAAGACCAGCAGGACGCTTACACAGCGCACGCGCTTATTCATATGTCCATTCAATATTGAAAACACAGCAACATTTAGGTGGATATAAGCGTCGTTGTCAGTTGTCTCCATGTTGATGCCAATCGTGTTGCCCAAATGTCTTAAAAATCTGTTTAAATAAAAATGTCAAACCCCCATATGATTTCTAAAGCTGTGGGGGGCATTTGAGGCGATCTACACAGTCGAGGACAACATCTTCATTGTCTTTTAATTTCCCACAATGCCTAGAGTGGGGTTTTTTGCTCAATAATTATGTATTTAACAACAGAATAAATGAACGGATCTGGTACAGCCCACATCCCAATGGGGGCATCGCTGCTTTGCATCTCTGAATATCTCACTCGTCAACCCCAGTCTATTCTTGCTCAACTCAGTGGCTCCAAAGATCCCCCTGATGTTGAGTGAAAGCTTGCCCGGTGGTAATCTCCACCTGTTGATTTGGTGTATACTGGGGGGTATAGTCTATTGCCTTTACTATAGGACAATCCTTTTCATATTTTAGGGCAGCTGTCATGTCTTCCCTTAAACATCTCCAGAATCTTCCCCGGGTCCTCCTACCATTGTTTATAAGGGAGGCAGTGTAAAAAAGAGCTAATTGCTAGGCAAGTGCTCAGTAAACTTGCATTTATGCCCCACTGTGGTCATCTATGAGCAGTGTGACATTGAGTGGGCCACTTAATCTCTCTGGGCATTTACAGATATGTGTATAACATGTTATGTTAATGTTTGTCTGCTTGCCTGATGGTACTGTTTTGGAGATCAAACCTTCCGAAAATTATAAGATATTATAGAAACAGAAGATATTATTATTAGTGTAGTTTCCAGCTACTTCACCAATCTAGTCTCCTTCCTCCAGCCATATTTGTAGTTTGTCATTTGTGTTCCTTAAAATGTAGTGACCAGAAAAACTCAGCGTTCTATCCATGACTGGCCTTGTCCAAAGTACAATAAAGACTAAAGAGGAGAAAGATGTGAACTCACTTTATTTAAAACTCGTCATGTGCCAGGCCTTCATTCTTTATTGTAATCTTCATAATCACTCTTGCAGGCATGTATACATAGGTAAGAAAAGAAAACCTTAGGAATTGTAAGTAACTTGCTCGAGTCACCAGGTCAACTTGACTCATGTTCGTCCTACTCTGCCATGTTGCCCATAACCCTGTTATCCCTACATTCCCCCTTGGCTGGAGCGTAACACTGACTCCTTTTTCTTTCTTTCTTTTTTTTTTTTTTTTAATTTTTTTTCAACGTTTATTTATTTTTGGGACAGAGAGAGACAGAGCATGAACGGGGGAGGGGCAGAGAGAGAGGGAGACACAGAATTGGAAACAGGCTCCAGGCTCTGAGCCATCAGCCCAGAGCCTGACATGGCTCAGAGCCTGACGCGGGGCTCGAACTCCCGGACTGCGAGATCGTGACCTGACTGAAGTCGGACGCTTGACCGACTGCGCCACCCAGGTGCCCCCTGACTCCTTTTTCAAGATTGCAGCAAGCTAAGGGCTTTGATTTTTATTTGGTTTCACATATATTTCTATTCATTTTGTATTTGTGTAACAGATTTGGGAAAGCCTCATTTCAAGACTTTTTACAGATTCATTAGAATCTTGGGTTCACAACCTCTCTCTGTTTAAGAATTCACTCTGGATTTGTATAGGGGATAAACACTGGCCTTACCAACTCTTAGCCTTATCCATTTCTGGTTATCCCTGATTTTGAAAATGGAAACATTCGTCAATCTGTCTTCTCATACCTCTTTTCTTATTCCTCCCTTCCTTGTCCCTTCTTCCCTAAGTGACCTAATACATACAAAGCACTCAGAAAAAATGCTGTCATATACAGAGTGCTCAAAAATGTTAGCGATTGTTATTTATTTAACAACTAGTGATGGAGCATTTCCTACATACCGAGGATGATGCCGGGTGCTGGGTATACACCAGGGATGAAAAAGGAAATAATCTTTGTCCTATAGAGTTCACAGGCCAGTGGGTGGGGGAAGTGGGACAGAGAAATCCTTAGGGCAGTGGACCACCCTTTGAAGAAGTGACATTTAAGCCACCACCTGAAGATTGGAAATTATGCAATGCAAGAAGTTCCCTGCTAAAGGAATCCTGAGACCACATCTGCCACTGCTTCTAGACCCTGACAAGAGATTCGAATTCACACTAAAAAAATGGCTACACACACCCCTGGTAATTCCTCACTTAATTTGGCCTTTGCCTGCTGAAGTGTTCAACTATTTTATTTTATTTTATTTTATTTTATTTTTTTCAATGTTTATTTATTTTTGAGAGAGAGAGAGACAGAACGTGAGTAGGAAAGGGGCAGAGAGAGAGGGAGACACAGAATTCAAAGCAGGCTCCAGGCTCTGAGCTATCAGCACAGAGCCTGATGTGGGGCTTGAACCCATGAACTGTGAGATCATGACCTGAGCCAAAGTTGGACGCCCAACTGACTGAGCCACCCAGGTGCCCCTAATGTTTTTATTTTATTTTTGAGAGAGAGAGTGTGTGTGAGCGGGTGAGGAACAGAGGGAGAGGGAGACACAGAATCTGAAGCAGGCTCCAGGTTCTGAGCTGTCAGCACAGAGCCCAATGAGGGGCTTGAACTCATGAACCACAAGATTATGACCTGAGCTAATGTTGGTGCTCAACCGACTGAGCCACCCAGGCACCCCTGTGTTCAACCACTCTAAATGTGAAGTCTCTTCTCCCTTTTGAAAAAACTTGGAGCAGAATGAAAGTGAATAAATAAACGCATTCTTTGTTCTTCGTCCTTCTCTGAGTGTGGCTCAATGAGCCATTTCTGTCATCCTGGATGTTTTTACAAGCTCATCCTGGGCTTCGGCCTCCTGTAGTCAACTAACGGCCCATAAAAATATCAGGTCCCAAGCCCTGGAATCTAAATGTTACTGTATATGGGGAAAGGGACTTTTTAAATGGGATTAATTTAAGGATCTTAAGATGAGGACGTTATCCTGGTGGGTCTTAAATACAATCATATGTGTCTTTATAAGCAGGTGCAGATGGAGGTTTGACACAGATGATAGAGGAGGGTGCAATGTTACCCCGCAGAGATTGGAGTGATGGGCCTTAGACAATGAATGGCTTCCCAAATTGGAAGAGGCAAGGATTGGCTTCTCCTTTTACAGCCTCTAAGGGGGGACACAGCTGCCCACCTGGATTTCAGCTTCTAGATTCTGATTCTGAACTTCTGCCCTCCAGAACTGTGAGTGGATACATTTCTGTTGTTTTCAGCTACCAAACTGGTGGGAGTTTGTCATAGCAGCAACACAGAACTAATACACTCTTACATTGTTCTTTGATGGTCCTGAAATTTGAAACTCTTTTGTAATCTCCTGAGATTCATGCTCCTTTTTCCTTTTTTTTTTTTTCTGGTATACACCTTAGTTATGTTTCAATAACATTCCATATGTTTTATTTTAACATCTGAGTTAGCCAAACGGCTAACCATCGTGAAAATGTTTATTTCATTTTATTTTGTGTGTGTGTCTTAATCCCATCATTTAGAGGTCAGAAAATATAAAACATTGCTTGGACAAATAAGGAATAATTTTCAAATGTCTTCCTTCTTGGTTTTTCAAATATCGGCAGTACAAGAATGCTTACCAGTTGTTTGTAAACTAGGAGAACCTTTGCTCAGTAAATTCAAAAATTTGCACTGGAAGCACTGTGGATGCCAATAGACCCAGTGAGCTAACACCCAGAGGCGGAGATTGGGAGAGGCCGCTGGGGAGGTGGTTGACACAGAGACCCACAGAAAACCCCCTCCGCAGCTCAGCCTCTGCCTCCAACAGCCGGATGGACTTGCTGCCTTTTATGTCAGACAATTTAATGCCTCTTTTGAAAAACTATCGGGACTAGGCAGTCAGGTGGGTCCGCATGAAACAGCAACAGAGCATATAAGTAAACAGACTTTGCTTATATCCCCTTTCCTGTTCCTTTCTAGTTGAAAAAGGTTGTTTATTGCCTCCTGTCTAATGTTCAGAATAATCAAATCTTAGAGAAGTGACTGCACTTTACAAGTGCCTGGAACAGCCCCATATATAATTTATGTGCTTGCTCTGCATGAAAAAGTATCATTCTTGAGACTATTTGGAAAAGCATATACGCAGAGAAATAACTCACTGTCGTCAGGTTGACTTGGCTTTTGCTCTGCTGCTGTTCCGGCCATCATCGGCCCTCTCTGGGATTGTGGAAGGGGTTGGGAGGGGAAGGCCAGGAAGCAGCTGGAAGGGGAGCGAGCAAGGAGGAGGCAGGGTGATGAGGAAGGAGGCGCAGAGGAGAAAGGAAGCAGGTTTGACCTACATTCCCAGCTGCCCGGTCCTTGAACGTCAGAACTCAGGTCAACGCCGTGGGGGAGGGTGGGCAGAGAACTTGCACTTCGGGCTCAAGTTGGAGCCCGAAGATGGGACCCTGTGCAATTTCAACACAGTGTCACCAGAGGCCGGTCTGGTGCTTAGAGCCCTGCTTTCAGATGCACATGTGTGTCTGCAAATACTGCACATCTTCTTTCTTCGTGAGATGAAACTTACTTATTCTGCCACATGCTCAGAAATACTTAACCTTGCTATGGATAACCCTGTGCTCTCATGCCCAGGTGGGTGGGGCTGCGTGGATGCTTTCCTGCAGGAAGAGGTGGACTGTCTGAATGAGAAAGTCTCCGGCAGGGAAGCTTTGTGAGTGACCCCTGAGTCAGGCTCGGAGGGCTCAGACGCGCCTCCAAGCCACCCTAACCTAGTGATGTGCCTGCTTCCAGTTTGCTTCTCTAGGTATGGACCTCTGGGATTCTTGATGAGTGAAACCCACCCGATTCATTGATAACTGTCAAAGCAAAATAGCAACGGAGTAACAGGAGGACTTGTTGTCTGTCTGTGCCTTTTACGTTCTCTAAGCTAGCATTGGTGTTACAGCATCCTGGTGTCTGACCTGAGGTTCCCATCACTGTCCAGCTCTTATGCTCTCTGGGGGAGGCATGCACAGAGTGGAGGGCAGGGAAGAGCACAACGCACGAGCCTTGGTCCCAGAGGGGGACCAAATGCCCCAAACCTGCAGATGACAGGAGCTCTCCCCATAGCAACAGACGCCCACAGTGTACTTGCGGCAGGCAGCCGAGGATTAGATCCAGGCGGGTCCCGGCACTGAAAACCTTCATCACGGATGCAGCGTAGGAGCAGAGGGGGCCGCACGACAGGGCTGGGCCCAGGGTGAGGCGAGCGAGGCATTTGCCTCTAGTACAAAATTTAAGGGGGTGCCAGAAACTCAGGAATCAAGCTACAGAATATCACAATGCAGTACTTTTTTAAAAACAAAATCACAAGGAGTATGAAATAATAACGAATGAAATGTTGGAGTTTTGAAGAACAAGACTGATATGACTGATCCTTCTTTTTTTCTCAGGCCCCGGTGCGGCCCCACACGGTACTGATACTGCATGGTGGGGTGAGCATCAGGGGTGGGTACCAGGGTGCTGAGAAAGGAGGCGGAAATGCACTTGTGCCATGAGGCCGATTGGCTGGGACAGGGGTCTAACAAGGGGACAGCAAAGATGACAGCATGACATGGGGGAAGAGGTGTGAGAACCCTTGGGGGTGGGATGACGAGCACAGTGAGAACAGGCAGGATTTGTCATCGTGGATTTTCAGAAATGGTGGGGAGTGTTCCACAGAAACAATTGTAGCACTGAAGCATGGGAGGGTCGGTAGCTGCACAGATTGCTTTGGGGAAGTCGGTCAGCAAAGATGCAGGGTCCGCAGAGGCATCTGCTAAGGGTAGCTGTGGTACTGGGGAAAAAACCATTTCCAAAAGACATTGTAGATAAAAAGAACTGGCAGAACCCAATCACTTAGACATGGGGATAGAGGACAAAGAAGCAATGGACAGGAGGATACATGTGCCAGGCTCTGGGTTGATCTAAGTCTGACCTGCCCACCAGACGATCTTCTCTTTGGCAGTGGTTGGCAGGAGGGGCCAGGAGTGATGCTAACAGGTGGGAGAGACGGCTTGGGGGTCTTGTGTGTGTGTGTGTGTGTGTGTGTGTGTGTGTGTGACAGAGAGGTCTGATCCCGCCATTGAAGCAAAGTGCTTAAGAGTAGGGGTTCAGAAATAACGAATGAAAGGTCAAGAATTTGATTTCCCCACGTGGTGTTTCTCAGAAGTGTAGTGCTGTTTGGGTTTTGGCAAAACAAACCTTTGTCACGTGGAACTGTCCTGTGCATCCCAGAAAATTAACATTCTTGCTCCTCTCCCCTCCCTGCACCTGACTCCCATTAAATGCCAATGGCCCCATCACTGGAAAATGCTCTGCACGTATCCAAATTCTTCCCAGGATGTGGTTCCTGACCCTCCAACACAGGATCATTGAGCACCCCTCTGGGGAAGAAGAAAATGTGGATTCATTAGAAGGGTTACCCACGAGCGGCCAAGAGATACTATTGTGGCAGAAAATCCAAAGGCAAAAAAGGTTCTCAAAAGGAAGGTAATTGTTGGTGTCAAATGTAACAGAAAAGTCAACAAATAAGGACCCTCTAAGAAACAAGACAATTGGGGAGGTGTCTCTCATTACACCTTTAGTTATTCCAGAATAGTTAGGTGTTGTCCTGTGTGGTAGGTGATTGGACAGCTGTATTTTTTCAAGCAGGGCCCCAATTTTTATGTTTTATCATTATTATCATGTTCATACAGTTATGTGGTCTGAGAACCTGGTTCTCTTAAAAATGCCTTGTATCTAATAGATGAATTATTTGTATATATATTTGTATATATACATGTAATATGAACTGATTCATAGGAAGAATGTGGTTTTTGTAATCAAAACCCTGTCTTCATTGCCACTACATATCCATTAAAGCCATCTGGAGCTATCTGTAGGATGACAATATGCAAATATCAGGAGACTTAGCTAAAATTTTCCTTTTACTTCTTTCTAAATGTAAAGAATATTTTTGTGGGTGTGTGTGGAAATAAAAGGGCATACCATCACTTTAAAATGAACTTGCCCAACTATAAATGGTAACTTTGATAATTAAATGTAGTCAAGAAACTGATAATGGCCTTTTCCTTATTAGTTGGATACCTTCAAAGATGTATGGCCTGCATTTCTTTGTATATACGGGTTGCCTTTGAACTCGCATAAAGGCTTTGTTATGACTTCATCTTCTGGAATATTCTGTCTTGGGAGTAAAACAGAGAAGACAATTTTCATGTATTATTTTTCATTCTCTTTCGTACACTCTTGCACTTGGACATCAACTGGGCATATGGTCTTCAGAATGGTCATGGCTGTCCATTCCCACAGAGTTCTGTTGCTTGTCCTGAATCAAATCACATACAATTTTGTGAATTCCAACTCAGCGTTCTATCAAGGTCTTCTCTAAATTGTTGGTTTTGGAGTGCTCTGTTATTCCTGGAGTTCCAGCCACTGTATTCTCCCCAGATGAGAAAAGGAACTGTGGAGGAATATTCCTAAACATATAAATACTACCTTTAAAAGTTCTTAATTTCTCTTTCCCAATCTCATATTGTCAACAGAGGTCTTTTTTCCTTCTCATCATGTTCAAAATGATCTGCCCTTTTATGAATGCCTTGAGACTATCACACAAAGCTAACGGTGAGGGAGCAGATGCCTCATTCAATTCCAAATAGAAGGAAATCTGTTGTCTCAAATAATCCCTAAATTCAGACACTTTCAGACAGCTATTATCAAGAGACCACATTCTAAGAGCAGATGTGTTATTAAGGCTGAGAAATGTTATGAGGACTTCGTGATCTGACAAATGATTTCAATCTATCCAACATTCCAACATTTCATCTTTTAATAAATTAGAGATTAAAATATCCATTTTAGGGAGACAAGTTGTGTAAGGTGGTTGGGTACTGGAGGTGTAACAGACTTCATTTCCATGCAAAACCTGCCCTAAATTATGCCTACAGGTCCCTTTTATATACAAAATCTGTTCATTTGACTAAAGCAATTATGAAGTATTTTAATCTCTGTATTCAATCTTCTGGCTGCTTCCTACATATATGAAACATAGCTTCTGCCTTTCAGTGAGGAATGAAAAACAAACGCACCCAGCCTTCAGTTATTCCACCTAAATGTGCTCAATCATTTCTTTATACCATTAAGTTTACCTTTACGTGATTGCACTATTGAGCCTTTCCAGGGAGGCAATTACTGAAAATTCTGCTGAGGGCTAATACTCTCCCTTTCTTGTCTGCTACTAAAACTCTATTTTTTTTTTAAGTGCAATAGCGTTCTTACACTCCTTGAATAAGAGAGTCTTCTTTTGGGTTCAAGTGAATGTTTTCAGCAGCCCTATTCAGAATCACAAAGTGTACCATCCATAACAAAGTATACATTCCTCAGCACTTGCAAACTGCTTATTATCTAGGGGTTGTGCTTTGATCTTCTGAAAATACCTGCAGTGCCAGGAGATTTTTACGTAATCCTATCATTGTCAAATACAATAAAACTTAGATCCAGGTGAACACCAATTACCGTAAATAACCCGAAAAGCAGTGAAGCCCTCCAGACTCTCTTCAGCAGAGATGTCCCCAACTGGACCTGTATGAAAATTTATATTCCACCTGGTCTTATAGAAAGTGGACAATACAATGATCTTGACTGGTTTTCTTTAGTCATCTGGAGTTGGTCTCCCAACTCAACATGTGAACATGTTTCCTTGGTATGAAATTTGGGAGGGGAGGTAAATCATCTCCTAATATTCTACTTATGACAGGTGATACTTTTATCTCAGACCCTAAGGATCAGAATTTGACAATAAGATTCGGAAAACAAATGACACTTACTTTGCAATTTTTAAAATATGTTCAATTGTCAAAATCCCAACTATGGAAAATGTTGCACAACATCACGCATGGATTCCCTGACCGGGTGGAGGGGCACCTCTGTCTTAGCAGTGCTGCAATGCACTGTGGGGCCAGCCCTTGGCCTCAGTGTGCCTTCTACAGGCAGGGGCACAGAAAGACCCGCCTGTGGGTCTCCCCCTCCCCATTCCCCACCCTCCCCACCAGTATCCCACTGACCTCTACCCTTAACAAGTTTAAGCTTTCTGGGTACCATCATCCCAAACTTATTCACTCATTCATTCATTCACCATTTTTTAGCTCCTAAACAAAAGTGTTTGGAAAGCCTTTGGAGACTAGACATTTAAAGAAACTTTCTTTGGACCACCAAAATGGTATGATTGTGACCCCACTGCAATAAAATGTTTAAGACTATAGGACTCACACGAGAAATTGAAAGAACACTCAAATCCATGGCAACTTTGGCATTTGCAAGCTTTGTGATTTAGGGCATGTGGCTAAAGACTCCTAATCTGTCTAAAATGGTGGTGACTAAGTATGCAGCACGTGTTGGGCACTTTGGGGAATACAAGATAAATGAGATATACATTCTGGCCTTACTGAACCTCCAGTAGCTTTGAGAGCAGAGGTGCTCGAGATTGTGACACACAGACAAAAACAGAGGTGTTGCGGGTGAGAGAGGCAGAGGCTCCTAGGCAATTCACGCAGGCCATTGACTCTTTGCAAGTGTGGATGTTGGGACGGAAATACACTTGGTTTGGGTCTAAGGAGTGGGCAGGATTTGGATGCACAGAAAGAGGTAGGATTTTACCCCAGGCAGAGGAAGCATGAGAGAAAGCACTCAGAGGTGGAATGAAGCTCAAGTATCAGGCTCCAGGTAAGAGAACGTGCTTTGTGGTGCTTGCTTTTTTGCTTATTTATTTGCGGTGAAGAATACTCTTGACCTAGTGTGTAGGTGCGGAGGAATTTGTCCAAGAAAAGATTTTAAAGGCGTGTTGAGGGAGTGGTAGGCAAACAATGGCAGAGAGTCCTGGATCAGGTGAGGGGCATGGGGCCAAGGGGAGGGATGGGCATTGTGCAGAGAGAAGGTAAGGCCAAGCCAAGCTTGAATGTATGCAGAGGCTCAGACAGAGCTCACGGGGTCTGGGGAGCCCATCCCTAATGGCATCTGTGTTTTCTATGACAGGTTGGCATCTGTTGAGTCAAAGGAGCCAGGGCGTGGAGACTGAGAAGGTTGATGAAGATTTAGAAGCTCTTGTTGCTGAGGAGTCCTGAGGGCCCGGTTGAAATTGGGCATCATGCACCTGCAGTGGAGCCAGACAGGATGGTGATCTCTTCTAAAAGTCTGAGCAGGGGAAGATCCAAGAAAAGGAGGCAGACAGAGGAAGCACAATGGGGCCAAGTCACGCAGCAAGCAGAAGGATATGAGATCAGTGGCGAAACACGGTAAGTAAAAGGTGGAGTCAGCGCTGGGTTGGAAGGGGGTCTTGGAGCAGTGGATGAATCTTCTTTTCTTTGAGTAGGAAGGGGAGAGGATTTTCAGGAAAATTTTCTGTCCCTGAAGATTAATGCATTGAGAATTTCATTGTGCCAGGGCCAATGATAAAACTGACAAATAAATAAGTTTTCACAGATATATTTTAATGGCATCAAAAAATAATGAGAAAGAAGTATGCAAAAAAAAAAAAAGCTCTGTGTTTCTTTATGAGAACGCATTCTTTTTTTTTTAATGTTTGTTTATTTTTGGGAGAGAGAGAGAGCGGGGCAGAGAAAGAGAAGGAGACACAGAATCCAAAGCAGGCTCCAGGCTCTGAGCTGCCAGCACAGAGCCTGACGTGGGGCTTGAACTCATGAACTGCAGGATTATGACCTGAGCCGAAGTCGGATGCTTCACCGACTGAGCCACTCAGGCCCAATGTAGAGAACTTGGAAAGTAATCTGACTCAAGGAAGGCAGATGGATTTAAACTAATAAACTATCTCTGCCTGCTTGTTGGTGGCTGCTTGGGGTGTCATGTTGAAGGATGTGTGTGAGGACCTAGGTGAAACAGCAAAACAGCAGTGAGGGCCCAGAGGAAGGGAGTGGTGGGCGCTTGGCAGTACCTGTCATTCATAAAGTATAGGCAGAATATCGAAGCTTTGTATTTGCTCAGGTAGGTCACCAAAATAGTATCAAAATCTTGTGCAGATGACTTAATTTGTTATTATCAGTTCACCTTAGCAATCCAACATAAATTTACCTATATCTTTCTAGATCGCAAGCATTTTTTTATTTGTAGTGCCCTTTGAGCTGTTACACAGAAGATGACACATAAGTACAAATTGGAATAACGTGAGCAATATATTTTGTTGAGTAAGTGTTTATGTTTTGTCTGAACTAAATTACTGAAGGGAGAACTGTTTGCTTTAAGTGAACTATGTCCATGGAAACATGATTCTAATATCTTTCAACTCCTGGAAGCTTTAGAGACATTTGCACTTTAGTGGGCTGAAAACAATAAAGAGAAATGTAATGGTTATTCTTTATTATCAGGGAAGAGAAGAGATTAATGTTTACCGAGAGCTGTTTTAGGATCTTTCTGTGTGTTCTCATTTAGGTGACCCTGCAAGTGGGGAACTGTGTGAGGCTGAGAGAGGTAGGAATTTGCTCCAGGGCAAACAGCTCCCAGGTAGCAATGGTAGAGCACAAGTTTATGTTCTTTCCATCACCAGGAAAGAAGAGGGTGTGTGTGTGTTCCACCTTTGCACATGGATAACTTACCTGAACTAAAAGAAAATGCTACCACACTACCAATTTTGCACATAATACAAGGTAAAATTATGGTCACTAGAATGCTGGAATCATACCTGTTAAAAAATTGCTTTCATTTTTTTTTTTTATCATCAGGAAGAGAGGTTTTAAAAATGAGTCCATCTGGTTTTGTTTTAAAAAATGGATCAGTAAGGAAGGCAAAATTGTACAAGTGGATATTATCAATCGGTACTTCCACATGTGTGCTAGACTTAAGTGATCCTTTGATAACACTCCTCAGATCCTGTTTGGTTCCTTTTCTCTTGTGCTATTAGAGCCCACACTGGGTTTATGCTTTCTCTCATAACCTTTTAGTTAAGATGTGATGCCAGTCCTGGAAAGCTAAGGCCATATTAGCCAGCTGAGCACTACAGAGGTACTGATAGTCATAAACAAAAGTAAGGTTGAGTGAGGTTGGTCCTCTGAAAATCCCAAGACAATGACAGCTTGTCATCCTTCGGAGGGTTTTTCTGCGGCTCAAATATAAATAGTTTTTCTAACTAAAAAACAAATCTAACATATTAAGTGTTTCATTGAAAGCCCCAATTATGTCTAGGGTTTTGTGCTGAGTTTATTTTAAAATATATCTTGAAAAGCCAGTGGTCCACATTTTCCCCTAGACTTACACATGATGAGAATCTGTCCCTTTATATTTAGCTGCAGGCCACCTAACAAGTTCTTAGGCGAAACACATTATTTGCTAGTACAAGAAGAATAAATACTGTATTTGGAAAGTTCCAGTGTTCTTCTTTAAAATATCGCTGTTTCCATAGCAATAACATAATGTACTAAAGAGTAGAATAGTGTTTCTTTAGAAACCACGTGTATGGATGCATGTTTCCATGAAGGGCTTTGAAGCATCTCACTTGCTTGTGGCCCCAAAACAGAACAAAGATGATGGATCACCTTATGAGATGGAACTTGGTATTTTATTGCCTGGTTATACATTAGGTTTCTGTTTTTAGTCACATGTGTAATACTTTCTTAGGCTCTGTGCTCTGAGAGGGTGGAGAATAGATTTATATTCATTCATTCATTCATTCATTCATTCTCCATATAGCTGGTAAGTATTTATCAAGCACCTATATGCCAGATATGGTTCCAGGCACTGGGGACTCGGTGACATCATGGAGCTTATAGTTCTAATGAAGAAAACAAGAAACTTCCTTTTAAGTAATAAGGCATGTCACATTGTGTGCAAATATGCCGATGAAAGTGCTCCTTGATGACGTTAGTGATGTTTTAAATACTTTGCAAGCACCCAGCGTCAAAAAATAACACTAAAAAGGTAAAGAATAAGACAAAGGGGAGGGAGGGTTAGGAACAGTCATAACTGATACCGCGATTCCCGGGTGGTTCTGCAGGCATCTGAGAGGATCGATCTGGGATAAGCCTCGCGTTACAGGTAGCAAAGGGTGCGTTAGGGGGTTGTATAATTAAGGTATGGCAAATACACTCAACGATTCGGGACAGTGGTGAGTTCTGTGTGAGTGAATGCTCTTTGGGAAAATGTGGTATGTCTCTTAGGATATGACTGTGATCTTTAAAACGCAGATGAGGTCTCTTTGAATACCTACCTCCTCTGTATTTTGACTTGGGTCGGTGCCTTTGCCTTCCTGTAATCCTCCATATTTGTTTCCTGTGCTGACTGTGCCCTGATGAGCCCCACCTTTCTCTGTACCCCCACTCTGACTCCTGAAGCCGGGAGTGTGGACGCCTGGCTGGCGTGTCACTGGGAACGGCTGCTTCTCTAGTTAACTAATGGCTGTCGAGCATCTGGCAGAGGGGATGCAGGTCACGAATGTCTCCATGCTGGGTCATCACTATTCAGAGAGAGAACAGTAAAAGGAGCAGAGTGTCCCCACCCCCTCCCTGAGGCCACACATCTTTGTCTCCCACACAAGGCTCCACTTGTGCTTTCAGTAGCGAGACCTTGAAATATTTAATGTCTTAGGAAACCTGTGTCTATCTGCCATGTGCAAGGTCCTTTCGTGCCACAGCCTTGCTGATGCCCTGGTCACAAGCAAGCAGCAACCTCTTGACTCTCCCAGACTTTGAAAGGTTTGGCTATCTGTCCACGTTTGCTCCAAAAAGGTCTTGGTTTGCAGACACTTCTCAAGCCGCCATGGGAGCAGAAGGAGCTTCGTGGGCCAGATGTGGGGTCACAGAGTCAGAAATGCTCCCAGCGTGGCCACCCTTTCTTCAGAATCCGACACGTTGACTGGCCACCCCAGATGCCTTCTTAGACCCTGCTAATAAATCAGTAGGCAGCAAGGTCACAGAAAGAGTGCTGACATGTAAGCACATATTTTCAAGTAAGCCTTTCAAACTTTTGCTTTTGCCCCCAGCAGGGCCAGAAGCCCCAGAGGGAGGAAAAATCTAAACTCTATCAAGGAAGTGAATTTTTGGTTGCCAACCACCCAATTCTTTTAACCACTGTGATTCTACCCAGATGTTCTTTCTTAATGCAAAAGGCATCATTTTCTTGCCAAGAAATGGAATGATTGATCAAGCCTTCTCTAAATCATTTCATCTTATCCGTTCCCATCTGAAGGAGCAGCCATTGCATTAATATTAATATTCTTATTGTCTCCCTTGAGAGAGGAATGCCCCAGTAACCCCCCTCCCAATTACTGCCAACACCGCGGGGATATGAAGTTAGAGGAGGAAGCGACCAATGCAGGGACTGGAGTTGTTTTATTAGCAACAGCTGGTGGTAGTCCCCTGCCCCCCCCCCCCTTTTTTTAACGCTATGCCTGTCAGATCCAGCTTCTTAAGACTGGATGGCAAAGGGTAAGACAAGAACACGGCATATTTCAGCTTTTGCAGGCAGAAAAGGGGGATTTATGCTAACGAGGGTGCAGGCAGCATTCAGAAGCTGATGAAGAAACTTTGCAGAATTATCTGCTCTCAATATTGTGTAGGTAACATGTGAGCAATTAGACAAACATATTGAGTAACTGAAACCACCTGTAGGCTTTGAAAAAAACCCCCACCACTTTGTCTTTCCTTCTCGTTTGTCCAAGATACTTTTATAGAAATAAAAATGTGGACTGCACATGTCTCACGTGTATCCTTAGTGTAACTTTAAGTATGTTTATGATCAAGGGTGGAGTCTGTAACACCAGGACTCACTCAAACTGTGTTGGAAACACTTGGCCATCAAAAGGGAACCTGTGCCATTTGCCCAGCAAGGAAATAAATCTTCCTTTACTCACGTTTGCCCTGATTTCTATCTGAGAAGCCCAAATGGACACTGTTTCATCTCATTTCACATTTGGAATCCCAGGTAGTCTTTGCAGGATATTACATTCACATACGGAATCTATATTTGACAGAAACTTTTGGCTGGTCAAACATATGCCCTTTGTAATTGTAGCTGTTCCATTTTCATCTACTTTTCCTAATCTGATCACAATTGAATGACTTTCATATATATACTAAATTACAGAGCATATACCACACTGTCAGAGTCATGAAACCATTCCAGTTTTCTAAAATACCAATTATGTATCATGCAAATAAGAACACTTATGAATCTGCATATGAAACCACATTGTAAGTGTTAGTAGAAAAAGGGCATGCTTGGGTAGTGTGTGGCCTGCTCAAGTCCATAATTAATAACTATTGGGACAAAATGGTTAATATAATCTCCAAAATATGGACCCATGATACGCCTGCCTCTTGGGGAGAGGGACTAGAACAATGCCAAATGGAAGGAACTCTTGGCTGTCCTCCCTATTTCTTTCATATGTGACAAATTTAAGACATGTATTTCTTCCTTTTGGAACAAATATTTTTAAAAATAAAAATTTCGCAAGATAACAGTAACACTTATAGGAAGGACTAATGCTTGATACTGGGGTGGAATCTTAAAAACGGCAACACTAACAACCATGTGGAAGCATGGCCCCTCTCTAGAATGTGCCATTTCGTGGACTGCACATTCCCTAGTCATCTTCTTATCAGAGGGAAGTTCACTGCAAAGGAGGCAGATGTCCCCGCTGTTGGCTGCCATTGTCTGCTTATAGGATAGTTCAGTGGGTGCAGACCTGGGAAATTCATTTGCTTCTTGAAATTTATAAAACACAATCTTTCAGGATTGAACATTGGAATATTATTTTTAGACACTGTTGTGCTAATGTCCCCCCCAAGACGCCCACATCCTAATCCCCGAAACTGTGAATATGTTACCTTCCATGGCAAAAAAAGACTTTGCAGATATGACTAAGTTAAGGATTTTGAGATGGGGAGATTAGTCTGGATTATCTGGGTGGCCTAATGTGATCACAGGAGTTCTCACTGTGGAGGGGAAGGCAGAAGAGTCAGAGGTAGATGTGGCTATGGAAGTAGGTCAGAGTAATGGGGTATGAGAAGGACATTACTTGCCATTGATGGCTTTGAAAATAGAGAAGGAGGGTCTCAAGTCAAGGAAACTGGAAAAGGCAAGGAAATGGACTGTCTGCTAAAGTCTCTGGAAAGGAACAGAAAACACTGTGGACATTATGATGTTAGCCTAGTAAGACCCAGGTCTGACCTCAGTGCTCCAGAACCATAAGACAAAAAATTTACATTGTTTTAAAGCATGGAGTTTATGCTAACTTAACTTTATGGCAGCAATAGGAAACCAGTACACCTGGGATACATGTTTCTTTTTGCTTCTGAGGGTTCTATTTAGAATCGATGATACTGACGGCTTCTGGAATATTATACTGGAAAACTCACCAAGACTCAACCCCAGACAGGGAAGAAAGTGAATATGGAAGAATAAGGATGTGTCCGAAATGAGTAAGTGTAACCAAACTACTTATCATTTCAATTGTGTTTTCTGAGGTGCCTCAGAGGAAGCTGTGATTTTGTTTTCAAGAAATGCAGACCTTGGGTTGGCATTGCTGACATTTGGTTTGATTTGGAATTTAGAGAGAATGGCAATATGCTTTCATGTTAATGATTAGCAAGTAGTAATGCAAAATCCGAGTTTTATTTATTTTTAATTTTTTTAATTTTTTTTTATTTTTGAGAGACAGAGAGACAGAGTGAGAGTTGGGGAGGAGCAGAGAGAGAGGGAGACATAGAATCCAAAGCAAGCACCAGGCTCTGAGTTGTCAGCAGAGAGCCCAACGCAGGGCTGGAACTCACAGACCTCAAGATCATGACCTGAATTGAAGTCAGACGCCTAACCAACTGAGCCACCCAGGTACCCCCAAAATCTGAGTTTTAATGCCTCCATTTTTGGTTAATATATTTGCCTCACAGCAAACTAGGTAGACAACAGCCAAATTGATATCTTTAATGTTATTCAAGGGCATCTTTTAAATCTGTGGGAGAAGTCTTGATCAAACAGTTCCTTTTTGTCTCATTCTCTTTCATCAGGGAAGTTAGAGGTGGAAAAGACTCACTAGATCATAAATTAATGATCCTGTGTTAATGCAGATGTCCCCACTAATTAATAAAGAAAAATAAAATGCAAAGCTTGAACATATCTAAATACCTTTTAGTCTGGGGGAAGATTAAAAATTCTCCTCATGCCTACATGAAATTTGTTTACATTTTACATAAAAAGTAGAGATCTAAACTCCTGACCCTAACTAAGTCTTGATCTCAGCGATTCTTTTTAAACAGACTTTCTCCCAAACCAAGGGACAGGCAGAATTAGGCAATGCCAAAGAAGTCAGAGATATTCTCATGATGCTGGGTCACTAGGCACCATCCCCCAAGTAGAGCCAGATGCTGAAGTTACATAGTTGTTTCCCAATGCCCTTTGCTGGTACTCTGATTTCCTTCTTGGGGGTTCCAGGTACCCAATGCATGGGAGCTGTAGGCCTAAGAAGAAATGGGTCACCAGAATGGGAGTATGGTTTTCCAAAAATAGTACACTTAAAATGGAAGCTAATAAGAATCAACATAAATGAATCTGGGAGCTGAATGCGTTGTATGACCTAGCCCCAGAAATCACATAGTATCATTTCTGTAAAATCCTGTTGGTTACCTCAACACCCCTACTTCTAAGAGGGGTTACACAGGGGCATGATACTAAGGTGTGAGACTCATAAACAACCATTCTGGAGGCTGATTACCACAGAGTAGATGGTTTTCCTTCAGAGACATTAATAGGGTTTTCTCTTTTGACTTCATGTGACAGAAACACTTCCTTCAGAACTGGAAAGTTGACATAACTGTCTGCCCACATTCTCTTCTTCCAGAGTAGCGACACCCAAAATGAAAGTATGGACCTTCAATGGGAAGACTGATGTCATTAGTATGGAAAAAACATCTGCCAGATAAAATCATGTCCATGAACAATCTCCTCTATGTTCTGGGAGAGAGCCTGTCTTTCTTCTCAGTGCAAGCAAGCAAGTAGCTACAAAACAACTTCTGCCTGAGGTTCAACCAAATACTTCAAGACTTGACTTTGGGGAAGTCACTCAATTTGTATGGATAAATGTCATGTTCTCTTTCACTTCCCTGACAGAGCCTCTTGGATTGTATCTTTTCATTACACGTAGTTAATGGATAATTTAAGGCTCTGATGCTGATAAAATTGACAAATGTTATGCAGCGGTGGGCACGATTTTCAAATCATTGGCCAAGTCTTAGATGTGAGCACATGCCAATGTCAAAAGCAGCAAGACACAATGGTATGTTGTGCCTCCTTGTTTACCAGAGAACCAGGTGGGTTGATGCCAAACACACCATGTGCTTCATCAGTTCAACAAATACCAAGATATTGTGTCTACGGCAGACCCTTGTTTGGCAAAGAAATACCTTTAACAATTTTGAAGATGTCAGTGCCCTTTGAGTTTTCCAAAAGGGACTCACCAAATAGGAATTCTCTGACAGTATCAGAGTGCACCTCATGGACAAAAACCAAGAACCAGATACATTGAAAGATGTCAGTAACTGTCTTCAAGGGAAATGGCTTATTAGTGAATTCTTCCTTGACCTTCATCAAAGGGCTAAAAGAAATGCTGAGGATTCCGGAATGGATGAGTTTATTTGACAGAGATACTGTTTCAGTGTTCCTTCCTGATCCAAATTAGAAGGTTCCTGAATGTTTTCCAGGACATGCGGTTTCACAGTTGTATATGGATTCTTTTCCTTAAGAACATTATAAGCAGCTTTGAGAGATGCATGAAAACAGAGTTTTTGTGTTGAAGCACAGCCACATTTTGGTAAGGTTCCAATCACAAATAACTACCTTTCCTGATGTGTGGAGAGGATAGACAGTTTAATTGGATTTGTGTTTCCATAGGGAGGGTCTGTGGCTTTTGTAATCCATGATATTCAATAGTAAAAGAAACAAAGATACAGACGACTTATCAATCGTTTCTTTTCTATGACATTTTCTCCAATTTAACCTGGGCCTATGTAAAAGGGCAGAGATACTAGGGTGTATTTATTTTCACTAATATCTATGGGAAACTAATTTCAGTGCCATATCAGGGGAGCGATGATTTTCGCCTTACCTGACCATGTACAATAGCATCCCTTCCTATCCTGCACTTGGACACAAAACAATACCATAATAACATGGTTGATAGTAAACGCTGTCTTTGAAAACATTTTTTTTTAAGTTATTTATTCTGAAAGACAGAGGGAGAAGAGGAGGGGCAGAGAGACGGGGAGAGAGAGAATCCCAGGCAGGCTCTGTGCTGTCGGCACAGAGCACGATGCGGGGCTCGAACTCACAAACTGTGAGATCATGACCTGAGCCGAAACCGAGAGTCAGAGGCTTAACTGACTGAGCCCCGCAGCCACCCCAACACTTTTGTTTTTTTAATGACAGCAATGATCAAAGCAACAGAAAGGCAAAACAAAGAAAAATAATATTCCCATAAGGCTCATCTGTGAATTCGCTTATGGACTGAATGTTTGTGCCCCTCCAAAATTTATATGTTGAAAGCTATCCGTTGATGTGATGTTATTAGCAGGTGGGCCTGTGGGAGGTAGTTAAAATTAGATGAGGTCATGAGGGTGAGGCCCTTGGAAATGACATTGGTGCCCTTATAAGAGTCATGAGAGAGCCTGCTTCCCTCTCTGCTCTCTGCCTTGTGAGGACACAGCTAGAAGTTGGCAGTCTGCAACCCAGAAGCGGGGTCTCACCAGAACCTGACCTGAACTCTGACTTCTAGATGCCAGAACTGTGAGAAACTAATTTCTCTGTCGTTTATAAGTCACCCAGTGTATCGTACTTTGCTATAGCCGCCCAAACTAAGACAAATCCCCTAGGAAATATTGCCATATTCACTTGATTTCCTGTCTTTTCCCTACTAGACTAAGCTGTTTGTGGGCAGGAACCGTGTCGTTAATCTCTTTGTCCCAACAATATAACAAAATCTAAACAAAATAGTTATTTCTTGGGGCGCCTGGGTGGCGCAGTCGGTTAAGCGTCCGACTTCAGCCAGGTCACGATCTCGCGGTCTGTGAGTTCGAGCCCCGAGTCGGGCTCTGGGCTGATGGCTCAGAGCCTGGAGCCTGTTTCCGATTCTGTGTCTCCCTCTCTCTCTGCCCCTCCCCCGTTCATGCTCTGTCTCTCTCTGTCCCAAAAATAAATAAACATTGAAAAAAAAAATAGTTATTTCTTAAAAAACCTTCTTATGGCATAAGGTACCAGTTACTAAGTTTTATATACCATCTGTAAATCTCAGAGTGATTAACAGTGCTGGCCCCATAGTGTGTATTCATTAAAAATTTCTTGAATTTTTTTGAGCCTTGGTTGGCTCAGTCGGTTAAGTATTTGACTTCGGCTCAGGTCATAATCTCACAGTTCACCAGTTCAAGCCCCACGTCGGGCTCTGTGCTGACAGCTCAGAGCCTGGAGCCTGCTTCAGATTCTGTGTCTCCCTCTCTCTCTGCCCCTCCCCTGCTCTCTCTCTCCCTCAAAAACAAATAAACATTAAAAAATTTCTTGAAATGAATGGATGCATGCATGAGAAAAATAACGTGTCCACATATCTCCACCACTAGCTGGGGAAGACAGTCGCTTGGTAGAGATATTCCAACTTGACTGGCAGGTAATGCCCATGCGCACATCAAGTTCTCCTATCTCAAAGTGATGGCCTTGGGATCAGACAACCGGGATTCAAATTCCACCTCTGCTACTTAGTTGCTGGGAAATAGGTTTCTGCTCCTTAATTTACTCATTCATTCTGCTTGTCTGTTTATGCTCAATCATGAGGCTGGGAGTATCAGTTAACTTCTCTGAGTCCTGTATAACATGACAACATTAGTTTTACAAGATCACTCTGAGGATTCAGTAAGGTTGAATGAAATAACACATGAAAGTATCACAGTGCCTGAGCTGTAAAAGGTGCTCAATAAATTTTTTTTTAATTTTTTAACGTTTATTTATTTTTGAGACAGAGAGAGACAGAGCATGAACGGGGGAGAGTCAGAGAGAGAGAGGGAGACCCAGAATCTGAAACAGGCTCCAGGCTCTGAGCTGCCAGCACAGAGCCTGATGCGGGGCTTGAACTCACGAACCATGAGATCATGACCTGAGCCGAAGTCAGATGCTTAACTGACTGAGCCACCCAGGCGCCCCGCTCAATAAAATTTAAATGCTGAACAAGATCAGCCAGCTCCCTGTCCCCTGAGCGCATTCACCAAACAACCTTCTCACACTAATTTAATTTCTCAAGAAAACTCTTGGACTCAAAATAAGTTCTATCCATGTACACGTTCTCATCTTAAGTGTAACTATGTCTCCATGTACCAGCCTCTGTGCTGGTTTTAGTAACTAGAGATGGACTTGACATTGAGGGCTCACGCTCTAAGAAAGTGCTCGGTGTGGCAGTATGGGGAGTCTGTCAGGTGCCTGCCTAGCTCACGTCCTTCATGAACCCGCCAAACGAAAGCCAGCCCCGCGTGAGAGACTGTGTGTAACTGCACGTGCTTTGACATCCATACAAACATGTCGATTAGCATGTCACACGAGGTCCTGAACTTTATGCAAATTGCATCGCAACAGGAAGTTGACTTGCTGTAATACAGTCCTTAAGGAGCGAGTTTAGAACATCACATCGAGGGGGCACCTGGGTGGCTCAGTGGGTTAAGGGTCCGACTTCAGCTCAGGTCGTGATCTCACAGTTCGTGAGTTCGAGCCCCCCTTCAGGTGAGCTCCAGTTGTGCTTCCAGCATTTCGCTGACAGTTCGGAGCTTGCGTGGGATTCTCTCTCTCTCTCTCTCTCTCTCTCTCTCTCTGCCCCTTGCCCACTCACACCCTCTCTCTCCTAAAAAAAAAAGAAAGAAAAAACCCATAAGAAAAAAAAGAACATGACACATCATGACACATTGGAAGCTCCACCTGGTTGTCTGATCTATGAAACTGTGTCGTTGAATCTTCTGCTTAGAAAATGTGCTTCATTCATTCGTTCGTTCATTCATTCACTCACTTATTCAGCAACCATTTACTGAGAGCCTGCTGTGGGCTGGAGATGGCTCTGGCCTCTGAGCCTCAGTCAGCTCCACTGACTCAGATTCCTCCCACTAATCCAATCCTTGCTATAATAGTACCATCTTCCGTAACGAAGGCCAGCCCCTGGCATGCGATTCCTTGGAACTTCCGTACTATGGTCTGTATTACCTTTGGGTAATTAAATAAAATGTAACTGAAGCTTAACGTAGATACAAAACAGGGGTGCTTGGGTGGCTGAGTCGCTTAAGCGTCCGACTCTTGATTTTGGCTCAGGTCATGATCTCAGGGTTTGTGGGATCGAGCCCTGTGTGGGGCAGGGCCTGCTTGGGATTCTCTCTCTCTACCCTTCCCCTGCTTATGTGCATTAGCACATGCATGCCCTGTCTCTCAAAAACACACATATGTGCAAAAAATTGTGCAGAAAATTACGTGATTACAACCGAACATACTCATGTAATCGGCACCCAGATAAAAACTGAATGCTCCCACCACCCCTTAGAGTCACTCCCAACCTCCAAACGTGGGTACCTCCTATCCTGACCTGTAACAGCATACATTAGTTTTGACTGTTTCATACTTTATATAAAGAGGATCCTACAGTTTTTATCTTTAGGCATTTATAAACTGCTGCCTGGATTGCTATATTTTATAAATTTTGGGGTTTTTTTTTAAATGATGAGAATGTAACTTATGTAACTTCCTGGTAGAAAAAGCTCGAATCTAGAACAGTGCCGTGGACAGAATACATTAAACTGGGTGCTCCTCAGCAGCTTCAGTTCATGCAGGCTCATGGAGAAGTAGACTTGGGACCTTACCAGGAACATGTCTGAACATGGGGATCTAGTTTTTTATTCTAGTCCTCCTTCTAGGATGCCACTCTGAGTGTGTGTGTGTGTGTGTGTGTGTGTGTGTGTGTGTGAAATTTATCACTGCCTAATGTAAGCAGCATTTCTGAAAATGTGCATGAGAATAAAAAATGAGAGATTTTCCCCCATCCTCATAGTATTAGTGGACAGTTCTCCAGACTGGAGTTAACTTACTGCTGACCTTTTGGGTTTGTCTGAAACCCTATTCTTAGCCCTGGAGCTTCCTTCTGGTGACTTCACTGATTGACAAGAGAAGAGTGTCATAGGGTCCCATTAGTGATGGTGTGGCAGGTGGTTTATCTTCCTCTCCAACTTAGGAAACACCGAGCTGCCATAAGGCTGTTGAAAGAGACTTACACCTGTGGCCTATTCTTATTTTACTTCTTCTTTATTTTTTTTTTGTTTTGCTTTGTTTGTTTGTTTGTTTGTTTGTTTTTTGACAGATTATCAGCATTAACTCTTACTAAAAGCCAAACCGGTCTTTTGTCAAAAACCGGCATGCAACCTTATTGAAAATATTTTTCTTTTTTTTTTTTTAATGTTTATTTATTATTGAGAGGGAGACAGAGCATGAGCAGGGACAGGGAGGGACAGAAAGAGACAGAGACAGAGACAGAGACAGAGAGACAGAATTCAAAGCAGGATCCAGGCCCTGAGCTGTCAGCACAGAGCCCGATGCAGGGCTTGAACCCACAAACTGTGAGATCATGACCTGAGCCAAAGCCAGATGCATATCGAACTGAGCCACCCAGGTGCCCCTGAAAATATTTTTCTATGTAAGTTACTTTCATTTTCAGCCTTCAGTATTTCAGTCCCCAGTATCTTGGTAGGCAATGACCTCTACCATGCACTCAAGACCCTAGCAAATGAGTTGTTCTAAGAGATAAGGAAATAACACCGCTGAAACGTAGTTTCGTAATGGAGCCATTCTGGGAAACACTGACCTAGCAAATGGCCCCAGTGTATTCATTGTGAATGTCCATCTCCAAATAGCCACAAACAAATGCTGTAAAGTCACAGCGCTGCAAGCTGCTCAAAGGGCATCTGGGGAGTAGGAAGACAGTGGTTGAATAATAAGGGAAACCCAGCTGGCAGACGCCTGCGGGACAGGAAGCAAGCTCCAGGTTGTGGTGGGCAGAGCTCAGATCTGTTGAGCTTGAAAGTCATATCCAAGATTTTCTGCTCATTGCTTCTATTGTTATTTTCACTGCTGCCAACTCAGTGTCAGACACTGTACCTACCTGGGGACTGGCACCTCATATTCTAGGTCATTAATCCATCGGCTGGCTCTCCATCATAGCACCACGGCATATGCCTTTCAAACACTATCTGTTGGAGGCAAAGCTTTGAGACCATCACCTCAGAAATCACAGGCTATGGAGCGTCCAGGTGGCTTAATTGGTTAAGCACCTGACTCTTGATTTCGCTTCAGGTCATGATCTCATGGTTCACAAGATCAAACCCCATGTCAGGCGCTGTGCTGACATCACAGAGCCTGCTTGGGATTCTCTCTCTCTCAAAATAAATAAACAAGCGTTAAAAAAAAGAATCACAGGCTATTCTGGACTCTTTCTTCCCCTTCCCTACACAGACCTTTGTGTTGTTGCTCCCAGGAGATGCATCGTAAGAAATGCTATTAAGCCAAACTACACCATCCATGTGTTGGTTCATATTTTGTTGCATCTATTCCGATTCAAGTGCAGTTTCCCATTTTACCAACTAGATGAGTGGAATGGAGTGGGACACAGGGAGCCCAGGGATGGATTCAGAAACACCTTGTCTTCTCATTTGCTTTTGTGGCGAGGGTGGCTGTCAGTGTCAGAGGCTGACCCGCCCATCTTCCTTAGTTGCCATGGCAGGGACTAACAGGGTCTCCCGTTGGACACAAGGGCTTTTTACAGTTTAAACAAAGACAATGGGGAAATATGTTTTCTTGACCCTTTGCAGGAAATCCTGCCCAATGCACACAAGAGCACAGCATTTCCTGGACCGTCCTTGCTCAGGTCTCGCACTCAGGGTGGGCTCAAGTGAACCTGGAAAAAGGCACACTGTTTCTGAATAAGAAACCTGAAAGTCATTACCCACGTCTGAAGGGGCTACTGTGCAATAAAACCTCAGCATAAATCAGCTGGGCCTTCAGGAGAGGGGGGAAAATGACATATATATTTCAAAATAAACTAAAAGAAGAGAGAGCTATACATTTGACCCTGACACTGTCCATTTTCACTGCTTAGTTTTTGGCTATGTTCGAGAGCAACAGAGTAAGAGACTACTTGGAAAGAGAAGAGAGGAGGTCTCATGGCCCTACAAACAAATGATTGTTTAATATCTTTCTTCTAAAAGCCACAGCTTCTAAGGGGGGGAAAAAAGCAAACTACAGTTTCCTTCCCTGGGCCTGGGTGGAAGTCACAAGAATAGGTAAGACAGCTGTCCTGCCCTGTGCTGGCCCTCTCGCATGGCAACATATCAGAGCAGCGTTGGTGCCTTTTCATAAAACTAATGAGAGAAACATCTGTCTCTCTGCTACTGTCTTTTCCAGGCAAATGGCACTTAAGATTCTCGCTTTGGACTTATCAATGCTCCCACCCCCAAAGCAGCTTCAGCATTAACTACTTCTCCCTCTTTCTCTGAATCTGTTGACCACTTTACTTTCAGATAGTCGAGAAGCAAAGGCCACGACAAAATGCATGCATGTCTCCGACACTGTAGGATTAAGAAAAAAAAGTGAAGATACAGCAGAATCAATTGTTATATGTTTGCAGAGAATTCTTCCTTTCTTTTTTTTTTTTTAAATTTTTTTTTCAACGTTTATTTATTTTGGGGACAGAGAGAGACAGAGCATGAATGGGGGAGGGTCAGAGAGAGAGGGAGACACAGAATCGGAAACAGGCTCCAGGCTCCGAGCTATCAGCCCAGAGCCTGACGCGGGGCTCGAACTCACGGACCGCGAGATCGTGACCTGGCTGAAGTCGGACGCTTAACCGACTGCGCCACCCAGGCGCCCCACTTTCTTTCTTTTTAAGAGAGAGTAGAAGAGCCAATGTTTTAGAAGCGTTTATGCCTAAAATATTGCAGAAGTTTGAAAATTATGGAGTGACACATATCATGAATGGATGGGGTAGTGTTAAGAGTGACACTTTCTTGGGGCGCCTGGGTGGCTCAGTGGGTTAAGTGTCTGACTTCAGCTCAGATTATGATCTGGTAGTCAGTGAGTTCGAGGCCCGCATAGGGCCTGTGGTGACAGCGCAGAGCCTGGACCCTGCTTTGGATTCTGTGTCTGCCTTGCTCCCTGTCCCTCCCCCACTCATGCTCTGTCTCTTTTTGTCTTTCAAAAAATGAATAATCATTTAAAAATTTTTATAAAAAAGAGTGTTACTTTCTTGAAAAATGCTTTTCCAGCTGATGTCAAAGAAATTACTGCCCATGTTTTCTTCTGGGCGTTTTATGGGTTTGGGCCTCATGTTTTAGGTCTTAAATCCATTTTGAGTGCATTTTGTGTTTGCTGTAAGAAAGTAGTCTAGTTTCATTCTTTTGCACTTTGCTGTCCAGTTTTCCCAACAACATTTGTTAAAGACACTATTTTGTCTTCCCAATGTATATTCTTGCCTCTTTTGTCATAGATTATATGGCTATAAATGTGTGGGTTTATTTCTGGGCTTTCAATTCTGTTCCATGGATTTGTGTGTCTATTTTTGTTCTAGTGCTATACAGTTTTGATTACTACAGCTTTGTAGTATATCTTGAAATCAGGGATTGTGATACCTCCAGCTTTGTTCTTCTTTTTCAAGATTGCTTTGGCTATTCATACAAATTTTAGGATTATTTGTTCTGGCAAAGAAACAAAAGCAAAATTAATCTATTGGGACTGCACCAAAATAAAAAGCTTTTGCACAGTGAAGGAAATCATAACAAAACAAAAAGGCAACCTATTGAATTGGAGATGTTTTCAAATGATATATCCAGTAAGGGGTTAGTACCCAAAATATATGAAGAACTTACTCAACACTAAGAAAGTAATCTGATTGAAAAATGGGCAGGGGACCTGGGTGGACATTTTTCCAAAGAAGACATACACATGGCCAACAGATACGTGAAAAGATGTTCAACATCACTGATCATCAGGGACATGCAAATCAAAACCAACATGAGATATCACCTCACACCTTTCAGAATGGCTAACATAAAAAACATAAGAAATAACAAGGGTTGGTGAGGATGTGGTAAAAAAGGAACTCTTGTGTACTGTTGGTGGGAATTGTGTGACTGGTGCAGCCACTGTGGAAAACAGTATGGAGGCTCCTCAGAAAATTAAAAATATAAATACCATATGATCTGATAATTCCACGTCTGGGTATTTACCCAAAGAAAATAAAAACACCTAATTTTAAATTACATGCACCCTATATTTATTGCAGCTTTATTTATAATTGCCAAGATAAGGATGCAACCCAAGTGTCCATTGACAGATGAATGGATAAAGAAGATGTGGTGTCTATATACAATGGAATATTACTCATCCATAAAGAAGAAAGAGATCTTGCCATTTGTGACAACATGAGTGGACCTTACCGCCTTTTACAAGGAAGAGGGTGGCACTGGTCAAGCTGAGTGTGTAAATGGTCCTTCCTGGAGATTAGGAGACTGACTTCTTAGGAAACTTCCCCTTTTCAGTGCCATCAAACACAGTGTTGATCCTTTTGTAATTTCACCTCATCATGTCACAAAGGGGAGAGCCATTATCTCCACAATGATCTGAAAAAATCCCTAAGGGGTGAAGCCTTCAGAATCTGTAGACTTAAAAATAATCTTTTTGTTATACTGTGCACCAAACTGGTACTAAAAAGGTCTGCTTTTCAATGTCTTCTCCACACAAGACCTATCCACAAATGGGAATGAGTTTTCTCCACCTTGTCTCATGCATGTTTCCATGAAGAGTGTTGCTGTCTCCTTGCAGGGTTTTATTAAGGCAACATATCCTTTCTTGCATTGGTTTTATTGATTTATCTATGTGCTTTTATGTCTAGACTGTCCTCCTTAATTCCAAACTTAACACTCATCTCACGTTGATTATTTTTTAAGGACTTCTCTGGACAGCCATGTTCATGCTGAGGTCAATCTTTCTAATGCCCTTATTATACTTTCTTGAAGAAAATTCAGCCACTATGGTCTTTTTTGCCAATAAAACCGAACCACCCCATACTAGCTTACTCCTCTTCTTATCTACTATCTTTAAAAGAGTCATTAAGAATTTTGAGCTATTAGGGCACCTGAGAGGCTCAGTTAAGCATCTGACTTCAGTTCAGGTCGTGATCTCACAGTTCATGAGGTTGAGCCCTGCGTCAGTCTCTGTGTTGATGGCTCAGAGCCTGGAACCTGCTTCGGATTCTGTGTCTCCATCTCTCTCTCTGCCCCTCCCCTTCTCATGCTCTGTGTTTCTCTCTGTCTCTCAAAAATAAATAAACATTAAAAAAATTTAAAAAAAGAAGTTTGAGCTATTACTTAAGCATCAGGGATTGAAAGCTCTCTCTACCATTTTCTTCAAATCCTCTTAAAATCAACTAATGAAGATAAAGCCAACCAATAGATTAGGGCAGCATAAATTCTTCTAAGCAGCACTACAGCTAAAATCTACTGTTCATTTTCCACATCCCTCACAGCCTAATTTTTATAAGGGTTAAATTGATTCACTTTAAAAAATTTTTTAATTTTGTTTTGTTTTTAATTTTGGCCCACAATTACTTCTCCGGGTGAATGCTTTTCTCCAAATTGTGTTAAGAAAGTGGCTTGACAGGAAGATGAAAATAAAATTTCAAATATGAACTTAAAATAATTTTTAATTATTTTAAATCATTTAATACTCCTTAAGGCATTAAAGATCACAGTGTAAGGGGTCATAGAAGCTTAAAGGAAGTATAATTTTTTGAATACGCACCTGGCCACAATGAAATAGTGAAAAGTGGGTGACAAAAACATGGAAACATCTGAACTGAGCAAAATGTATTCAAACTGAGCTCATTGGTTATTTAAGGTCCCATGAATAGACCATGGACAGAATCCATCTGTGGTGGTTTTAAAACATGGCAGCAAATTCTTTGACATCGCCCCCACTGAGAGGTGGGATCCAATCTCCTTCTCCTTGAATGTGGGTTGGCCTTATGGACCAGTTTCTGACAGAGAATGTGACAGAAGGGAAGCTGAGAGACTCCTGAGGCTCAGTTAGAAGGGCAATCTTGTGGGCACCTGGGTGGCTTAGTGGGTTAAGCAATTGACTTTGGCTCAGGTCATGATCTCACAGTTCATGAGTTCGAGCATGCATTGGGCTCTGCACTGACTGTGTGGAGCCTACTTGGGGTTCCCTCTCCCTCTCTCTCTGCCCTTCCCCAGCTCTCTCTTGCTCTCACTCAAAAAAAAAAACAAAAACAAATAAACAAAAAAAGAAAGAAAGAATGGTGATCTGATTCTCTCCACTGTGATGCTCACCCTTGTAACATGGCAGTCATACTGGGAGGAACCTTTGCTACATAGAGATGCCACGTGCAGATGACCTAGCAGGTGGCTGAGGTCCAAGGTCAAATAGGACCAAGATTTAATCTGATATGGTAAGACTTGCAGAAACAAAAGTGAGTCATAAAAGAAAATGTTTCTATATTCACAGATACCTATAAATGGGAGGCATGCCACGCCCACACAGAACAACATGAGGAAGCACCAGGGTCAGTGGAAAGGCAGAGAGAAAGGGGAAAGTGTGGGCAAGACCCTTCATTGTGTTTTCCACAAGAAGGAATGGGTGAAGTAAGGCAAGCAAGCTTAGGGTTGGCTAGTTGGAACAATTTCAGTGCGCTCTGGGGCTCAGGGGCTGTCTCTAGTTGTCTGGTACCTGGCCCTGGGGTGATTAAGGAAGAGGAATGGTGGCCTAGAGTGTGGCAGTCCAAAAAAGAGGTGGTTGGGTTATGGACTCTGAAAAGTCATTTGTTATCTCTTGAAATTAGCCAGACCTTGGAGGGGTGGGCCCTCCAGGGTCAGCAAGGCCCAAATGTCAAAGCATCAGATTAAAAAGTCATGTTTAAGGGGCACCTGGGTGACTCATTTGGTTGAGCATCTGACTCTTTGTTTCAGTCTAAATCATGATCTCACAGTTTTATGAGTTTGAGCCCTACGTTGGGCTCTGCGCTGGCAGTGTGGAGCCTGCTTGGGATTCTCTCTCCCTCCCTGTCTACCCCTCTCCCGCTCCCGCTGTCTCTGTCTGTCTCAAAATAAATAAATAAACTTAAAAAATACAGGCATGTCTAATATATCAGCTGACAGTCAGCATCAACTGCCACATATGTGAGGAGGCCTTTGAGGTGTCTTTTACCCATATCACTGTTGTCTGGTTACAATCGTGAGACCCTGACGGAGAGCTGTCTACTGGAGCCCAGTTGGCCCCCTGACCCACAGGAGACCATCGTCATCATCATCATTGATTGCGTGGATGTTTTATGCTCCTAATGAGTGTTCAATGACCACATACCCTCTGTTTAAGGAACTAATATGATTGCATATATCACGTTTCGATGCTATGCTTATTCTTTAAACATTGAAAGGAGTCATAGGTGCATGGCTCATGATATACATTCTCACATGTAAGACATTCTCCCATATTAGAAATTCTTTGAAAAGCATAATTATAACATTTCCAGAGTAGCTTAAACACATATATTGTCTTACCAGTCATAACTTCTATTTTGAAGCACATTTCTCTCATCAGTCACCATGTATATACAATCATTTTTATTATGTTCATCTTAGCTGGGATCATTGAATATGAGAAACTGTCTGCTTAACAACACTGAAATTATGGAGCCAAAACTTTGATCGGGCTGCTATCTGTAGGGCATTATTTCCCAGGTGCCCGAGAGGCTATGGTGGCACCTTTGGGAAAGAACAGGAGTGCAAGCTCTCTACCTGGTCTCACTGAGGGATCGGTGAGGCTGCACACTATAACAATTCAGATATTGATTCATTATCTCAAAGAGCAGTCCCTGTGGCTCTAGGACCCACCCATCAGTCTGTTTCTGCTACTAGAAAGTCCACTAGCCTCACAGAGACCTGAGCGTGAACACAAAATAGCTCGGCTCACCACCCAAGAAGAAGGTTCATTCTTTGGGCTCGTGCTTATACGTGCAAAGGGTATGAAATAGCAGGTCTTCAGATGGTATTCACGTAAAAGGGTGCTGACAACCGTTAAACACCTCATCAGAATCAAGAAGAGAAGACTTTCCTTTGCAAAAAGGGGAGGGAAAACCACATATTTCCTTCTGTCCTCCTGTGGATGAGAGGACCTAATATAGACCAGGTATGAGCTGCAGAAGACCCTGGGCTCCTTTCCTATTCCTCTGTTTCCCCTCTTTTCAAGTTTCCTCTCCCTGTCCCCTGTGCCCCAGTCCTAGTCTTGCTGTCTGATATATTTCTCATTTAAAGGGGAACTCTTTTTTTAAGATTTTATTTATTTATTTATTTTTTAATTTTTTTTTTCAACGTTTATTTATTTTTGGGACAGAGAGAGACAGAGCATGAACGGGCGAGGGGCAGAGAGAGAGGGAGACACAGAATCGGAAACAGGCTCCAGGCTCTGAGCCATCAGCCCAGAGCCCGACGCGGGGCTCGAACTCACGGACCGTGAGATCGTGACCTGGTTGAAGTCGGACGCTTAACCGACTGCGCCACCCAGGCGCCCCTAAGATTTTATTTTTAAGTCATCTCTCTACACCCAACATGGGGCTCAAACTCACAACCCCAAGGTCAAGAGTCGCATGTTCCACCGAATGAACCAACCCTTTGAGACCCCCCCCTCAAAGGGAACTTTTGATGTCCTCTCAGCCTCTGAGACCCAAAGTTATGATGCTAATATATTGGTTAAAAGACAGGTGAAAGACAGGGGCTTGGGGGCTCAGTAGGTATGGTTTAGACTGGCTTTGCCAGTTCAGGGTGCTGTGAGACCATCCTGCACTTATGGGATGACCCCAATGAGAAGTCCCAATGCTACTTGCATCATGTTGAAAGACCATCTGGAGGAAATGAAACACAAAGAATTTCAGAAAACAACTTTAAAATCAGAGGGTAAAACAACGATTTTTTTTTTTTTTAATCTCAGGATTCCGACACTAACATTTTAAGAAGTTGTTATGCACGTATTTTCAAAACAGAACCTGAAATTATCAGTGAAGCCATAAAGGAAATCTCTCTGGAGACAAAGTAAGATTTCCTCCAAGTGCATCAAAAGGGCCTTGAATGTCTACCTTCTGAGGCTTTACATCATCTTGTTTCCCCAGCTCCTAGCTACATCCATAGTGGGAGCTCATCGCCGAGTGAGTGACTGGGAGAGAAAAAGATACAGGATCTTTGAAAAGCAGAGAAGTAACTGATGCACTCAACCAAATAGACCAAGGATGATTGATACTTCTTTTAACACCAAATACTGGGATGAAGAACTATTTGAGACAAGATCTATACTACTAATTAAATTGATAGCAACAGCCAATTGTGCCTGAATCTGGCTGCCCTGTGATCAACAACTTCCCCCCCTACACACACACATCCTGCCAAGTGAATAATCGTCTCCTTAATTCAATTAAGCTGTTTAGAAATTGCTATTGTTAGATGCAGGGCTGGTTCTAGAAGGCTTCATGACTCGATTAGATATGCCCCTTATTCCAATATAGGTTAGGATTTTGGCTGAAGGCAAGCAAAGAGTTTTGATGACTACTTTGGTTGCTTCTTGTCTTTTAATTTATGATTTCAGCATTTGCTACCTGTACATAAATTTAGAAATTTTTCTTTCATGCTATTACTGCTATTCATTATGAGTCTATAACCACCACGGGCTAAAATGCAATCTTCGGAACCATGATTTGCATCTATATTAAATGCAAATATAAGCATATCTAAGTGTATTCGCAAAGAATTCATTTAAATAGTCAATAACACTACTGAGAAACCTGGACTATAAGTGCAAGCAAAAATCACTGAATGTAAATGTGTCCAGTCAGCTAAATAAATGCATAGTGGAGCATGGGTCCTGCATAAGTGTCCTAAAACCCAACATTTTCAAAAAAGGAAGAAACTGAATGAGTAAATACAAAGACCTGAACCACACAATGTCTCCCAGGCTCATCTATTTTAGGGTTTGAAATTGCTATTTAATTACTTATGTACCATGAGCATCTTTAAAAGGGGGAAGGGTATTTGAGCAACTTTTAATAAAAGCATAAGTACAATAATGCCCCAAACCATTAACAAAGGATTGAAGAAGAAGAAGAAAAGAAAAAAAAAAAACCCATAGTAATAGCCAAGAAGAGGGGGAAGATTAGGTCAAGACATCCTGTCAAGAAAAAATATACCAACCAAGGATAGAGCTTGGCTTTGAATTCTCTGACAGGCGGGGCATACCTGGTCATTTAAGGATGTTGAACTATTTGGGGCACTGGGTGGCTTAGTCGGTTAAGCGTCTGACTCTTGATCTCAGCTCAGGTCTTGATCTCAGGGTCGTGAGTTAAGGCTCCATGCTGGGCTCTGCACTGGGCTCAAAGCCTACTTAAAAAAATATGATGTTGAGCTATTTCTGGTGACCAAAAGAAAGAAATAACAGTCTACCATTCTTTCACCAAGTATTTACTGAGCACCCAAAATAATGATGAAAAAGTCATTCAGTGTCCCTCTTCATTCATAGAATTTCAAAGCTTCCATCAAAGTTATCAATGAAGTATCACAAAGAAGCCTTCCAAGGCTCCAACAATACATACAACATACAAACAATATGATGTAACGCTTGGTTGTTCTTCAAATGTTAAGAGTTGATTTCCTACTTTGAAGGGTAGAAAATACACAGCTAAGGAGCTCAACATCTTCTAGGAAAAACAGGTTTATTGAGACAGAGGTTACAGATTAAACTTAGGATAGCTTTGTACATATTTTTATATCCCCTGAAATAAAATAGCATAGCAATGAATGATAAACATTAATGACATTTTGTGTTGCTCAAGCTAGTAATAATAAAGGCTATGAAACTAATTTTTATCTCCAGGGCGCTGTCTGCTAGGATTTCCTTTTCAAACATTTGTCATTCTGCAAACAATAATGATGCTGTATCTGTAATTCTGTATCTGATTCTTCATTCAAATTCCCAAATATTTTAAATTCTATCATTTTGATTCCCACACTCCAGGTTTTGCAGCGTTCATAGAAATTAGGATTATTAAATTGGAAAAGGCTTTATGCCACTTGCTGCAACGCATCTGGTTATATAGGTCACAACACTGACCATGAGAACCTCACAGCTTCACAGACCCAGCTCGATTCTCTCCTTTCCAACAAAAAAGTCTAACTTTAAGAACCTAGTTTCAGGGGCGCCTGGGTGGCTCAGTCGGTTAAGCGTCCGACTTCGGCTCAGGTCACGATCTCACAGTATGTGGGTTCGAGCCCTGCATTGGGCTCTGTGCTGACTGCTCAGAGCCTGGAGCCTGTTTCAGATTCTGTGTCTCCCTCTCTCTCTGACCCTCTCCCGTTCATGCTCTGTCTCTCTCTGTCTCAAAAATAAATAAACGTTTAAAAAAAAAGAACCTAGTTTCCTTTTCCTTAGCTGCCTTTCTTTCCCTAAGATTTTCTTACAAAACCTCTACTCTTGCATCTTTGTTTTAAATTTCTAAACTCTATTTCCTTACATTCTAATTACCCCCTGAACAAATGACTCACAATTTTAGTGTATTAGAATCAAATTCTTACAATTGTTGCAAAGGCATTCAGAGAAAAGACATCATGTGCTAGAATGTTGAGTAAGAGGAATTTGCTTTGAGCATGGTGGTATCTACTCTACGCCAATCTTGAGAGCTCTGGAAATTGGTGGAGATGAAATGAGCATGTGTTAATCACATACCATGAGCCACACACTGTTCTAGGCACTGTGGGTATGTTCTTTCCTACCGTGAGTACAATTTGAAGCTAAGTGTTATCACATCCAGTACACAGAAGAAAAATGGAGGCTCAGGAAGGTCAAATACATTCTCCAAGGTCTTATGGCTGATTAGCAGCAAAGCTGCAAATTCAACTATACTTTTCTCTGGTACCAAGCTTCCTTAGATTTCGTCTGGGATCTTTTTTTTTAATGCATACACCAACCAAAATGGGCATACTTTCCAACAAAACTATTTCCAAACATTTGAATCTTTTCTCAACCATTTACATCAATATGTTAAGTTATATGGAATAAATTTAATGAGCTAAATTGTCATTCCAATGTGTCTGACCATTTAGAAAATGTAAAAATATGGAATTGATGATTTTTGATAGACACGAAAAATTCAGTATTAGCCCACCTGTGCATTTCATTGACCACTAGCCATTATTTTAGTGCCCATCTTTGGTGTCAAGGGATAGTAGCATAGGTAGAAATATAGCTTGCCTCTGTTTTTTAATAGTTGTTTATCCTTGGGCAAGTTTTTTAACCTCTCTCTGCCTCAGATCCCTCTTTTGAAAAACCTTGATAATAATAGTAACCATCTCAGAGTTGTTAAAGGACTCATGAATTAATACATATAAAGTGCCTAGAACAGTGCCTGGCACGTAGTAAGTTCCATCTGGTCTTGTTAAATTAAATTTTTTGTTGTTGTTCAGTGATAATGTAATTCACACAATAAACATTAGGGGGGAAATGAATCATAAAGCTAAGACTAAAATCTTTTTTTTTTTTTTTAAGAGAGAGAGATAGAGAGAGCATGAGTGGCAGAGAGAAAGAATCACACTCAGCGTGGAGCCCAACATGGGACTCGATCCCACAACCCTGGGATCATAACCTGAGACGAAATCAAGAGGCGGACACTCAACCGAGTCATCCAGGCGTCCCATAAGACTAAAATCTTTTTTAACATGTTTACAGGCTGATAATAAGAAAGGGAAAATGTGGATCATTTGGTCACGACTTGAATACGGTGTGGGAACAGTTGGTGTCTTGTGAGGTTCTCATTTGACAAAATGGACATTGAAACCCATCTATATTAGACAATCAGTTCCTTCATTTACTTCCATGCAATATGTTTGTGAAAGTCGCCTTTATTACTATGATGGCAATCTTTGACCTATGAAAAAAATGAAAGGTTGAAATAGCTGAACATAATATTAATGGATACGAAAGAACAGTGGTCATTGGAAACCAAAACAACTTTTCAACTTCCACATTGCTGAGAATGAATGCATCTGGATGTTTGGGACACTGGGTAACTTAGGGGAGGTTGGGAGAATTTCCTCTGCTTGTTTGCCTTTCAGTTGTGAATGATGGGAAACCATCCCCCTAGATTTAGCCACAACATTTCCTAGAGTTTCATACAAAATAGAGGTTTTTTTCCATTATTCTTTACTTTGTAGGCCCAAGAATGTCAAATCACTTAGGCAGTACCGGAATAGACTCCATAAATGATCACCACAGACTCAAAAAAAGTTTGACAAAAAGTTTTTGAGTGCCTCCTAAGTGCCAGACCTTAAGAATATGAACATCGTAAATGTCGTAAACATCATAACCAGAAGCAGCATGTGAACAGGTTTGATTTTGTGACAACTACGTGCAGGTCACTGTGCTAAGTACCTTACGTATACATGCCTCATTCAACCCCCAAAGAGGTAGGGTCTCCACTCTTTAAGAAGTGGACAACCCAAGGGCACCTGGCGACTCAGTCAGTTAAGCGTTGACTCTTGGTTTCAGCTCAGGTCTTGATCTCACAGTTGGTGATTTCAAACCCTGCATTGGGCTCTGTGCTGACAGTGTGAAGCCTGCTTGGGATTCTCTGTCTCCCTCTCTCTCTGCCCTCACCCCCACCCCCACTTTCTCTCTCTCTCTTTCTCTAAATAAATAAATAAATAAATATTTTTTTTTAAAAAATAAGTGGACAACTCAAAGAAGGTACCGGACAAGCGTCCATAATGTCAGGCAATGGGCAGTCTCCCTCGTAGGGCTCTTCCAGGCACATGCCTTCCATAGCACCTCTGAACTTATGCCCAGCTGTTGGCTACCCTCAGTGCCTCTTCTTCGGAGAAAATCAGCTCCCACAGAAGACCAAGAGCTAATGCTTTATTGTGAACAGGCCACACTGGATCCCTGGGAAGGTAGGTGAATTCCCAAAGTGCATAAATAATGTACAATAAATAAATACAGGTTTCTTTTTCCCAGCTAGATCTCGATTCCCAGGTTAAGCCATGAGGGACCTACAGAAAAATGTAGGATGGTAAATAAGAAATGAAAATCCTCCATGTTTAGCTGCAGCATGGGGTGGGCACAGTGATGATCGAATTAGTTACTGCTGATAGTTATTAGTTACCTGGGATGCCCACCAGGTGCTAAGAGCTCTGCACGCCCCTGGGAGCTTCATTGTCACAGCCATGCTCTGATGTAGGCCCTATTGTCATTCTCATTTCATTGATGGAAAGCGACCAGGTGTAGGGCAGTTACATCACAGCCGCATGGGGCATTTGAACCCAGGTCTGTCTCCTGTAAAGCCTGTCATGTCCCTCAGATGTTGAGCCTCTCCAACATGGGCACAGCTTTATCTTCTTCCTGTCTCCATCTTCCCATCTCCATGTCTTCAGCTTCCTCCTTGCTGTGAAGCCAGCCTGTCACTGACCTCCAGTGACAATTGCAATTACAATAAGGCCAGAGATGCCCAAGAATGGAGGAGAAATGGGATGGGGCACTTATACGGGGGATCTAAGAAGACAGTAGAAGGGCTTACATCCTGGAACCCTCCACGTCCTCTAAGGAGCAGGTGACAGCTCTGAGGGCCTCCCATCCATCAGTTCAACAGCGACACGTTACTAATCTTTACCAGCCACGTGCCTTGCCTCTCCTTTTACAGATGTGGACACTGATGCAGAAGGAATTGTAAGAGGCTGACCTAGGGTCAGCACATCAAGGACTACATGCCACAGACTTTGAATTACTGGCCTGTTGCTTAGCAGTTGATCTACCAGACACGCCAACACAAATGGACACCTGGGTACCTCAGTGGATGGAGCATGAATATGCTGCTGATTCACCCTTCTCTTCTGGAGAAGAGTGGGGAGAGTGTGGAATGCACATTTAACTTCAAGGCAATGGGGAAACCTTAAGGATGGAGACAGTGGAATGGGAAATCAGGAGTCACACCTCCCTTATAGACACAACATGGTGCATGGACTTTCTGTGCTTGGCTGGATTATCAAAGTATCTACAGACATGCTCATTTCCTCCAGAGAGTTCAAGGCTCCAGGAAGGGATTCCAGCTGACCACATTAATCTCTTCACAGCCCTGCACCCCCCAATTCTGTGTCATGTGAGCAGGGACCACATCCACTTCATTGAGGCCAGTGTTCTGACATTTCAAAACCGAACACTTCTTCCGTAGGATGGCTAAAGCAAGACCGTGAATCCTTGGAAAGCCCACACTTTCCATGCGACCGTGAATCCTTGGAAAGCCCACACTTCTGGGAAAATGGCACATAGACCCCTTTCTCCTTTTTACTGCTGATACAGTGAGTGAGGGAACGTTAAGAATTCTGGGTTCTGTTTGCCTTTCCACCAGGCAAGTGGCTTTGGCTATGGGTTTTAATCGAAAAGTATGTCCTCTACATAGAATACACGCAAGCCAGAACTTTCACATTGAGAAGCGTCTGTCCCTGGTCCGCGCCCCCGCACCCTGAAATTGCTTTCATGTGGACAGTTCCAGCTGCAATGAGAATAGGATCCAACAGGTACCAAGTTGGGGGTGACACTGTGCTACCTGGCCCCCCACCAGTAACTCTTCTCGCTTCCTGGAGGCTCTGAGATACCAGGAGTCTCAAAGTGTGATCTGTGGGTGGTCACATGTGGCCATTGATTTTTAGATTCTGATCTACTCTTAATATTTGTAATAATGTTGGAACGTGTTTCATGGAATTAGTCATTTGCTTATATCTACTTAATTTAAAAAACAGCCCCTCATTACTGTCTTATGAGAAGTAATGGTACCATGTGAATAAATTCTGATGAGATCAGTTGCTTTAGGAAACCAGGGATTACTGGCAGAGCAGATGGCCCATAGATTCTTTTCTGCAGGCCATAACATTTTCAGAAGCACAAAAGTACTAAAGCACAATATTAACATGATCGTAAATAAACATTCAAAGATGATTATGATTAAAAAAACCCACTAAGAATGTCATATAGTAACTTTGCCAGTTACTATAAATCAGAGGGCCATAAAATCTAAATCTGGCAATAAACTTGAGAGGCCACATTTAGTCTCAGGTAGGAGTCAGGAGTCCCTGGTGATATCAAACATGTCTACAGTTTGTATTTTTAAAAATGTGACTATAAATCAGGTATCATAAACTCAGCAATAAATTTGAGAAGCCACCCTTCATGTGAGGCTGGATGTCAGAATTCCCCAATGATAAAAACTTTTCTTCTACAATTGTTACTTTTCAAATGTAATACCCAAAGTAGTTATTATGCTGGGTGCATGTGGCAAATGTCTACATGAAATACTGAGGTTAAATTACTTATGGGCCCTATGTTATAATATTACTTAAAATGTTTCTAATGTAGGGGCGCCTGGGTGGCTCAGTCGGTTAAGCCTCCGACTTCAGCCCGGGGCACGATCTCGCGGTCCGTGAGTTCGAGCCCCGCGTCAGGCTCTGGGCTGATGGCTCAGAGCCTGGAGCCTGTTTCCGATTCTGTGTCTCCCTCTCTCTCTGCCCCTCCCCCGTTCATGCTCTGTCTCTCTCTGTACCAAAAATAAATAAACGTAAAAAAAAAAAAAATGTTTCTAATGTAGTGGGGTGCCTGGGGGCTCAGTCAGTTGGTTAAGTGGCCAACTTCAGCTCAGGTCATGATCTCGTGGTTCGTGGGTTCGAGCCTCACATCAGGCTCCGTGCTGACAGCTCAGAGCTTGAAGTCTGCTTTGGATTCTGTGTCTCCCTCTCTCTCTGCCCCTCCCTGCTCACACTCTGTCTCTTTATCTCTCTATCTCTCAAAAATAAACACTAAAACAACTTATTTTAAATGTTTCTAATGTAGTATTACTTTCAATCATTTTGTTAATGTAATCCATAAAGGAATTATTTTTCTTCTGGTTGCGTTTGAGAGCTGCACATAATGATTTAAGAGTTGCCTACGTTCTCAAGTGTAAAGACTGCCTTCTCCAATCTCCTTCCATTTACAGCCTTTAAAATGACACCCTTGCCTATGTTCTAGAAGGTTCTATGTGTTTAAATATAAAGCAAAGTAAAATAGGGGTGAATACCCCATGGCTGATTTTGAGACTTTGGCTTTGCTTAAAAATATTTTATATATAATCCTCTACTCTTTGAAATAAAACTAAATACACATACACCATATCATAATTATTCCCATTTTACAAATGAGAAAACCGAAGTATTAAGGGTCAGGTGAATTGTTTAAGGTCACCCAGCTCATATGTGGTAAAGCACTAAATGTTTGTCATGTCTGACACAGGCCAATGCTTTTAACTGCTCTTACATTCTGTTTTTCCAAGCTCCACACATGGCTGAGAAAAATCCTGGGTACCATTGTAATGAACATATTGGATTGTCTTTACCTTCAGGGGCCTGTGTTGTCCATCACATTCATTCATTCATTCATTCATTCATTCATTCATATAGCTTTTCCTTCATTGATCTGTTCATTCATTCAACAAATAGTTGTTGAGAAGCTTTTAACTGCTGGACATCATGCTAGGTGCTGGGGTTTAAACAGAGAATAAACTAGACAGACATGGTCCTAGCCCTCACCCATTGGGAGAGACATTGTTCAAGCAATCACATCAGTAATTACCTAGTTATAAATTTTGAACTATGATTCAAAAAAGACAAAAAGAGGCCTGTGAAAATATGAAAGGGCAGCTTTATTGAGTCTGACAATAGGAAAGTCCCTCCTGAGGAAGGGACCATTAAGTTAAAGAATATAACATTCAGAAGGAGTAACAGTACATATCTGGCTCTTGAATGTTCATGAAAAAATGACAGCTTGGTCCTCCTACCTAATACCGCAGTCATTCAGAAATTCCTTTTCTCATTTCAAGCAACCACATGGAATAGCTACCTGCAGATACTTGTTTAAAAATTCAGCCCAAACTCAACCATTTCTGAAGCTTGCTTAAGACACTGGATTTTGGAAAACATCAACTCCTCTCCCTTACCCTCCAATCTATCACCATCTTGCTAATTTTATCTCTTAAATGTGTATGTATTTGTCTCCCTCCTTTGTGAATAATTTCTCACTGCCTAATATCATCACTCACCAGGATTTCTGCAACCACCTCCCTGCCTTCAGTCTTGTCAAATAAATTATCCCTGTTGGTACCAGGATGTTCTCTCCCAAACATGGATTTAACCAGAGCATTTTCACTCTTACTTTGCTAGGTCCTATTTAGCAGGCTGAGCTAGGTAGCCCTCATGCACAGCATCTCTGGATATTTCTGTCATTGCCTTTAATGTGACACATTGCAGACATCAGCATGGTTTTGATTGTATGCAGAATCAAGCACGCAAAGACTGGGGAGAAATTCAGGATCTATTTAGATAATATTCACTTACCTCAAAAGAGTCAGAGAAACACAAATCCAGTTGAGGCAGTGGACAAAATTAGTTACATCTTGGTGGGAATTGCAGATTTCAGGAAGTGAACAGAAAATTAAGTAATGGCAGAATTTAAGTCTTGGGACATGGACAAGAGTACAGTCCCTTTATCAAGTTTTGGACTACCTTTTATAGCGACACAGAGAGATCTTGTTTCGTCTCATCATGATGGTGGAAAGAATCAAGTCCCATGATCTGATGAGGGGGTATCTCTAGGTCTTTAGGCAACTGCAATATATTTGCTTGGATGGGGGTCACAAAGTTTCTTTAGAAGGTAAGTTTGTTTGTTTGTTTTCACCCTGGGAAGATATAGACTTAAGTAGTTAAATATCAAAATAAATCAAACAAACATGTTAAGGTTTTAGCTAAATTTGGAAAATACATGTGTATACATGCTCTATTGAATATTTAGAATGTTTAAGAGAAATAGGCACGTTTCAATATGTAACAGAATGTAATTCTAATTTCACATTTCTACTTAAAATATGACATTAATTGGGTTGACTTATGAGTCTAAATTAAAAAGTCTAAGAGAGTATTACCAAGGTTGTAAACAATAGGAAAGCAGTTTTAAGAGCTTCAGATTCATCATGCGTGCAAGTTTCCTTTTATTAGATTCAAAGGAGCAATGCAGGTACTTAAAAATTTTTTGTTTATTAATCACACAATTGAAGCATTTAAAGAAGAAATGAGTACATCATTTTAATAAACACAGTTTAAATTATTTAAGAGAATTCAATTAAGTAGTGAGAGTTTTCTTAAAAGTGGTTGTAAAAATATAGGGAATGTATAAATAGAATAAAACGATTTGTAAGTTGAACATAAAAGCTTAAGTTTCAACCTGAAAATGAGGTTTTTGAACTTGTGAATTTTTAAGTTTAATAAATTAAGCATTAATTTTTAAGCCTCTGAAGTCTCTACAAGTACAGGAACATTCAAACTGAGAAAGCAATTATCAGTGATTTATCAACTTGTTCCTTTTTGTGGTGAATACCTTGAAGATAAGGGTCAAGTCTCACTGAGATGATCATTTTCTTATTCATATGATTTTTTTCTTAAGTATTTCACCTTTTTATTACCTAGGTGACCTCTTGCTTTAGTCTGCGTGATTGAATATTAAATTAATACCAATTACTTTATTCAGCTTTTAAGACACAAATAGTCTTGAATCTAGGTTGTTTTAAATTTTTAGTTCAGAAATTCCAGGGAAGTACATTTCTTTCTAGCTTTATTGCAATGTAATTGACATATAATGTTGTGTACACCTTTTTTTTTTTTAATTTGGAGATCTGATTGACTTTATTAAACATTAGGTGAATTTAAGGTATACAGTGTAATCTTTTCATATATGTACATATTGTGAAACAATTACTACAATAGATTAGTTAGCGCATCACAATGTGCTTTTCTTGGTGTGGCAAAAACGTTTAAGATCTACTCTCTTAAGAGAACAGCTTTCAACTATACAAGACAGTATTGTTAACTATAGTCACCATGCTGCATATTACAGCTCCAGAACTTATTCACCTGACAACTAAAAGTTTGTACCCTTTGACCATCTTCACCCCCACCCTGACCCACACGTTATGACACCCACCAATATGCTCTCTGTTTCTAGGTGTCTGGTTTGTTGTTGTTTTAGATTCTTATTTCAGTTAGGATAATGTCCTCAAGGTTCATCCTTGTGGTCACAAACAGCAGGATTTTCTTTGGTTTTATGGCTGAATAATATTCCATTGTGTACATATACCACATTTCTTTTTCCATTCATCCACTGATGGACACTTAGGTTATTTCCATGCCTTGGCTATTGTAAACAATGATGCAATGAACACGGGCGTGCAAAGATCTCTTACAGATAATTATTTGACTTCCTCTGGTTATACCCAGAAGTGGAATTATTGAATCACATGGTAGCTCTATTTTTGACCTTTTGAGGAACCTGCATACTGTATTCCATAGTGACTGCACCAAGCTACAACCCCACCAACAGTTAGTTGTACGAAGGTCCCCTTCTGTCCACATCCTCATCAGCGTCTATTCCATGTCTTTTTGGTAATAGCCATTCTAACAGGTGTAAGGCAATGTCCCATTGTGGTTTTGATTTGCATTGCCCTGATAATTAGTGATGTTGAGCACCTTTTCTTATACTTGCAGCCCTTTGAATGTCTTCTCTGGAATTATGTCTACTCAGTTCTTTTACCCATTCTTAATTGGATTATTTGGTTTTTGTTATTGGGTTGTACGAGTTCCATGTATATTCTGAATATTAACCTCTTATTGGACATGTGGTTTATAAATATTCTCTCCCATTCTTTAGGCTGACTTTTCATTTTGTTGATTTTATTATTTATTATTTATTTATTTATGTATATATCCATTCATTCATTCATTCATTCATTTTGCTGTGCAGAAGCTTTTTTGTTTGATGTATTCCTTCCTGTTGATTTTTGCTTTTATTGTTTGTGCTTTGGGTGACATATCCATGAAATCAATGCCAAGATCAATGTCAAGGAGGCTTTCTCTGTTTCTTTTAAAAGTTTTATGGTTTCGGGGCGCCTGGGTGGCGCAGTCGGTTAAGTGTCCGACTTCAGCCAGGTCATGATCTCGCGGTCCGTGAGTTCGAGCCCTGCGTCAGGCTCTGGGCTGATGGCTCGGAGCCTGGAGTCTGTTTCCGATTCTGTGTCTCCCTCTCTCTCTGCCCCTCCCCCGTTCACGCTCTGTCTCTCTGTCCCAAAAATAAATAAACGTTGGAAAAAAAAAAAGTTTTATGGTTTCAGTTCTTACATTTAAGTCTCTAAGCCATTTTGAGCCCATTTTTGCGAAGGGTGAAGTTGGGAAACTACTTTCATTCTTTTGTCTGTGAATATTCAGTTTATCCAACATCAATTTTTGAAAAGACTTTTTCCCATTGAGTATTCTTGGCTCCATAGTCAGTATTAGTTGACCAGGTATACATGGGTTTCTTTTTGGACTCTATTCTGTTCCATTGATCTATGGTTCTGTTTTTATGCCCCTGTTATTCTTTTTTGATTACTATAGCTTTGTAATATAGTTTGAAATAAAAAAGTAATGCCTCCAGTTTTTGTCTTCTTTCTCAGCACTCTTCTACCTGTTTGGGATCTTTTGTGGCTCCATGCAAATTTTTTAGATTTTTTTTTTCTGTTGTGTGTGTGTGTTTTTTAATGCTATTAGAATCTTGATAGGTATTGCATTGAGGTGGCTTAGACAGATGGCTTTGGGTAGTACAGACATTTCTACAATATTAATTCGTCTGCTCCATGAGCACATATCTTTCTATTTATTTGTGTCTTCAATTCCTGTCATCAAAGTCTTACACTTTTCAGTGTACAGATATTTTATATCCTTTGCTAAATTTATTCCTAAGTATTTTCTTATTTTTGACAGTGTTATGAATAAGATTTTTTTCTTCATTTCTTTAGCAAATGTTTTGTGGTTAGTGTATAGAAACACAATTGATTTCAGTATGTTGATTTGGTATCCTGCAACTTTACTGAATTCATTGATTAGTTCTAACTTTTTTTTTTTTTTTAATTAAGTCCCTCAGGGACACCTTGGTGGCTCAGTCAGCTGAGCTTCCAACTTCAGCTCAGGTCATGATCTCATGGTCTGTGAGTTCAAGCCCCGTGTTGGGCTCTGTGCTGACAGCTCATAGCCTGGAGCCTGTTTCAGATTCAGATTCTGTGTCTCCCTCTCTCTCTGACCCTCCCCCATTCATGCTCTGTCTTTCTCTGTCTCAAAAATAAACATTTAAAAAATTTAAATAAAGTCCCTCAGCTTTTGTTTGTTTGGGAAAGTCTTTATCTCTCCTTTACTTCCAAAAGACAGTTTTGTCAAGTATAGTATTCTTGGTTGACAGGTTTTTTTCTTTCAATATTTTGAATGTATCATCCCACTCTCTGCCTGAAAAATTTCTGTTAAAAAACCCATGAATAGTCTTATAGGAGAACCCCTGTTTGTGGTGAGTTACTTTTCTCTTGCTGCTTTCAAACTACTCTTTGTGTTTTTGACTTTGACAATTTAATTATAACATGTCTTTATGTAGCCCTTTTTTGGGTTCAACCTGTTTGTAATCCTTTGGGCTTTGTGAATCTGGATGTCCATTTCTGTCCCCAGGTTTGGGAAATTTTCAGCTATAATTAAACTTTCTTTGTCTTCTCCTTCTAGAATTTCCATAATGTGCATATTTGTTTCTTTCGATGATGTTCCATGAGTCTCATAGGCTTTTTTCACTCTTTCCCATTCTTTTTTTTTTTCTTTTTACTTCACTGACTGGATAATTTCAAATGACCTATCATCTAGTTCACTGATTCCTTCTTGTGTATAGTTGAACCTGCTATTAAAGTTCCCTAGTAAAGTCTTCAGTTCAGTCATTGTATTCTTCAGCTCTAGAATTTCTGCTTGGGACTTTTTAAAAATAATTCCTATTTCCAGGGCATCTGGGTGGCTCAGTCAGTTAAGCATCTGACTCTTGCTTTCAGCTAAGGTCACGATCTCATCATTTGTGGGATCAAGCCCTGTGTCGGGTTCTGTGCTGACAACATGGAACCTGCTTGGGGTTCTCTCTTCCTCTCTCTCTGCCCCCCCCAACTCGTGCTTGCTCTCTCTCTCTGTCTCTCTGTCTCATACACACAAAATAAGTAAATAAACATTAAAGATAATTGTAATATACTTTTCAGTGCCTTTATATCATAACAAAATAATTTTTAATGTTTATTTATTTTTGAAAGAAAGAGAGAGAGAGAAAGAGAGACGGAGTGTGAGTGAGTGAGGGGCAGAGAGAGAGAGGAAGACACAGCATCCAAAGCAGGCTCCAGACTCCCAGCTGTCAGCACAGAGTCTGATGGGGACTCGAACTCATAAACTGTGAGATCATGACCTGAGCTGAAGTCAAACACTCAATGACTGAGCCACCCAGGTACACCCCCCAAAAGAATTTCTATTGCCTGTTGAACTACTCATTTTGTTCATGCTTTGTTTTCCTAATTTTTTTAATTGCCTGCTTGTGTTTATAAATTTTTAATTGCCTGCTTGTGTCTAAAGTTTTCTATAAACCTCCTTAAAAGGTTTATTTTGAGTTATTTGCCAAACATTTCATAGATGTTCATTTCTTCAGGGCCAGTCATTGGAGCTTTATTCATTTCCTTTGGTGCAGTCGTGTTTACCTGATTCTGCATGATAGTTGATTTCTTTTATTGGTATATGTACATTTCTATAAGTGGTCTCCTTTTCCCCAGACTTTACATGTTTACTTTGGCATGGAAGGACCCTCACCAGTCAGCTCAGCTTGGGTTACCAGATGGGTCAGCTAGTATCATCCATGGGCAGGTTGGATTTGCCACTTGTGTTTTTAGTTGAGAGAGGCCACTTCTTGTGATCTGAGGGTGGGTCTTTTTGGGGGGTGTCACTGACTGGGCTCTCTGGTTGTATGGGTCTGATGGTTGGGCTCCACATTCAAGCAGGGCCCCTGGGTGGGTCACTGGGCAGGGCTGCTGGATGTGTTCTGCAGTCACATGGGGCCACTAACTGGGTTCTGCAATCCCCTCTGGTTGGGTGAGGTTGCAAGCTGTGTCTGTTGGAAGGGTGGTGCCACCCTGGCTAGACTCTGTGATGAAGTAAGGTTGTGGGCCAGGCTCTGCAATCACTCCTGGTTGGGTGGGATCTCAGGCTATGCTCCCAGACCAGTTGGTGCCACTGGCTGGATTCTGTGTTCATACTGGGCCACAATCAGGGATTCACAGATGTGCCCTCAGACTTTGCTCTGTGATCAGATGAGGCTTCAGGTTGTACTCTGAAATTGGGAAGGGCTGCAGGCTGGACTTTGTGATTGAGAAAGGCATGGTTGGGTGGAGATAGAGACAATGCTCCACAGTTGGGTGTGGTCACTCTCTGGGCTCCCTGCCTGGGTGAGGCCACAAGTTGTGTTCAGGGATCAAGGAGGGCTACATAGGCTAGGCTCTGTAGCTAGGTACTACCATAGGTTGGTCTCTAAGGATTCCCAGGGCCACTTTTCAGGCACCCTGGTTATGTGAGGCCAGACCAGAGACTTTATTAACAGTTGTTCATGGCTGCTGGCTTGATTCCCTGCTTAAGTGGGGCTATAGGATGGGCTCTGCAGCTGCCTGGCTTCTCTGGCAAAGCTTCCTGGTCAGGTGGGACTGGAAGCAATACTCAGCAGTTGAGTGGGACAGTGAATTTGCTTTCCTGCCTGGACAGTGCCATAAGACAGTCTCCATGGACAGTATGGCTCATTGGCTGGAGACTCAAATCAGGCAGAAATGACAAGCAAGCTCCCTGGCCATATGGGGCCACTGGTTTGGCTCTGCAGATGGCCAGAGCTGCTGGGTAGGATCTCTGCTTGGGGAACATGCCAACAAGAATGTGATCTGCAAGATCTGAGTGCTGGTTCTGCGAGTGTGCTCCCTTCTTTGTCTCTATCTGATTTCTAGTGGCTGAGGCCTACAGATTTCCCAGTGATCCCCATGAGGTGGGACCCAAGTAGGCCTCCCAGGAAACAACCTGCAATGTTCAGGGAATGGAGTGTCCACTGTGGGCTCTACTTTTCCCACTGGAGAAACTATAGGCCCACGGGGCCCTCTTGGTGCAGCTCTGTGCTGGCTGGAGGGAGAGGCGATGTGGTCAGACTGTAGCTATTCATCTTACTTTTCTAATGTGGTCCTCCTTGGTCTCTGTGGCTCAGGGGTGCTTCAACCTCACTCCCAGGTTCTGGGATTTTCATAACGTTGTGTTATGTATTGATAGTGGATAGTTGATCTTTTTGTGAGGGGGGCTAAAGTTGATAATGATCTATATTTGTCATCTTGATGATGTTACCCCCTCTGGGAAAATATTTTCAATTCAGTGGACTATAAATATAATTCTTATTTCCCTGAGACAATCCTGTAGGAACAGTGTATATCTTTGAAGTCTGTAATGGACATAAAGTCCATGGAGTTTATTTTTATCTAATTTATAAATTCAGCCCATTATGCTGGATTAGGCAAAAACTGAGTTTATTTTCCAGCCCTCTTCAATGAAATGTCCCACATAGCCAGTGATTTACATAAATCATATGAGATTTTAAATTATCAACACATTTTTTTATGCATTCAAAAAGTTTCTGACTAAGAGGGAGAAACTTTAATTAAGACAAGATTGCATTTAAAGATGGGCACCATGACTCATGGCTCAGTCAGTTGAGCGTCCAACTCCTGATTTCAGCTCAGGTCATGATCCCAAGGTCTTGGGATCGAGCCCTGCATTGGGCTCTGTGCTGAGCATGGAGTCTGCTTAAGATTCTCTCTCTCCCCCTCTGCCCCTCTCCCCTGCTTGTGCTCTCTCTCTCTCTCTCTCCCTCGCTCTCTCTCTAAAATAAATTTTAAAAAACAACCAGCACCATTAAATATACTATTGAAGGTCTGCAGGAAGGCAGGGAGGCCAAGTGCTCCCTAGGAAATAGCAGGGCTCCTTCCTACCAGCCCATGGAGAGAAAATTCTGAGTTGAGTTGAATAATAGAGACACACTTCCACCAACTCAACCATATTTTGACCTGTCTCCCCTGCAACCAGAGGCACACATTTATGAGGTTCCTGACTAGTTGAGCCTTCTGGAGTCACAGGACAAACATGGACAACTAACTAGCTCACACGGACATCAGACGTGCTAAACAACTGGCAAAAAGGCAGCCACGAGTGCTGGACAGACAACTCAGTCACTGTAGACAGCAAGGCGTGGCTTAAGCAGCCTCCCAGGACTCAAGGGCACCCATGTTGGGGTCTGTGGGCAGGATGTGTGCAGGGGCCCGGCAGCTGCTCTGTGCCAGCACAGGTGGGACAGCTGCAATGAATGGGCCAAAGAGCCACCTCAAAGGCACACTGTGCCCAACTCCAAACACATGGCCTGGCTGCGGACAGCTGAGAAACAGCAGCAGCAGCGGCGCAATAGCAACAAACAGCCCACCCAGCCCAGGCGTTGGCAGGGAGGGACAGAATGACTCCCTATTGTACAAAGCAGGCCAGCAGGCAGGGCCACACAAAGCTCTGTCAGCAGCAGCTGCAACTGCCAGCCAAAAGTTATCTTTACACGTAAGTCACTTGGACAAGGACTTCTGGTCACACAGGACTTCTTCCTCCACTCAGTCAGCCTAAGGGACATCTCTAAACTCCCATCAGAGTGCATCCATAATGGGTTTGCAGGCTATTCTGCTCTGTGCCTCTCCTACCCAAGTCTATTAGAATGCCCTCCACATCCATTTCACTGGTAGCAACCGCCAGGTGGACTTTAGCTGTGCTAATTGTCAACTTAAGTATAGACAGGCCAGTGGTCTACCCTTGTGGAGCCCCCCAAGGTGCATCTCCACCTAACTGCATTCTTGGATCTTTCTCCAAAGCCAGCATCTCCAGGATGAGTGGATGTCATGGATAGATTCCTGTTCATTGCCCTTGTTCCTACCTTATTCGGAACGGTGGGCATTTACAGGAACAAGGCACATGGGCACCCACCATCAAAAATTTTACCTGGATTGAATTTTACCAGTTGTCTCTAAGTGGGTGCCCGGCCTACATCTTGGTTGTTGCTCTATCATCTACATTAACACTCAAACTTTGCCCCTTGATCTGGAACTGGCTGGCTTTAGCTAGAATGCTCACTATTATTCTCAAAGCCCATTGAACAACTTTCTTAGTCCTCCACATGGCACTCTTCCCTGACACCATCTCCAAGGCCACCCCACCAACTCATAGTTTGGGACCTGTTTTGCAAACTGAATAATTGTTTTTCTAAATAATTCCAATTTTGTTCAACCAGGCTGGTGGTTTTGAGCAGTTCAGTAGCATGGTCTCCCAAGTTTGGAGGGTTCATCCATGATGCACTTTCAGGGGAGATTGGTTTGACTCCCTTTATACATGATCCGAATCACTACAAGCAAATGTTTAAGATCGGCTAATATCCTAAATAGGCTTAGTGATATATATATTTTTAAAAGATATATATATCCTCCAATAGCATAGATGTTTGAAATGGAAAAAAAAAAATTCAACCTTTCCCCAGTGGGCTAAGAAAAAAAATCTATGAGCGAGAAGCTTCTAGTACTACATATAGAACTTCTAATATTATTCCACAGCTAGTTTCCTGATTCATATGTTGTCACTGTTTTCTCACTGCTGGTCCTTTTCTCTTTTAAAACTCTGATCTTTTTTACTGTCTTTATTTTAAACCTTTTCACCACCACCCCCCTCCTTTTTTCCCTCAGCCACAATATACAACAATCTGAATGTTTCAGGAACATCTTTCTTTATCTCTGTGTCTGTGCAGTGTTCGGTGTCTGGGAACCCTGATCCCATTTTGTGAGGAGTCGCTTGGTGGTCTCTTGTTAGAACATAGAGATACAAAACATACTTCTCTTCTTCACAGAAACAGAGAACAGGTCCCAAATAATGAGAGCTAAGCAATACTTCTTGGCTTGTTTGTTAGTTTGTTTCTTCGTAATTATGGGAAATTATACATAACATACAATTTATAATTTTTACCAGTTTTAAGTGTACGATTCAATGGCTTTAAGTACGTTCATAATGTGTGAGCGTCACTACTATCCAAGTCTAGAATGTTTTCATCATCTGAAATATAGACTCTACAACCATGAAACAATACTTCCCTTCCCCCCAGTCCCTAGTGATCTCTATTCTTTCTGTCATTATAAATTTACCTATTCTTGGTATTTGATATCAGTGGAATTACACAATACTTCTCTCCTTCTAACTTGCCTCTTTCATTGAGCATAATGTTTTCCAGGTTCATTCATGTCACAGCATGTATCAGGATTTCAATTCTTTTTATGGCTGAATAATATTCCATCATATATGTACACCGTGTTCTATTTATCCATTCATCTGTCAATGGACACTGGCATTATTTCCGCTTTTTGGCTCTTGTGAATAATGCTGCTATGCCTGGTTGCTTTTGGAGGATAAAAGCCTTAGATCCAACTGGAGACAGATATAGCTGGTTAGGATACTGAGGTTTTCTGAGAAATTTTTAACCTAACTCAGTGTTCAGAGTCCTTGGGTGATGCGAGGGCCCTATTAACTCAGTTCTATAAGAACGTAAATTTCAAAAGCTATCAAAAAAAAAAAAAAAAAAAACAGAGGACATCATAAAATGTGTATCAAGAATTATTAGTGACAATCTCACAATCCCATGACCTTTAAGTGCACCCAATATTGTAACAACTAACACCCAGATATTACACATACGACCTGACTATAATACATGACAGTGGGTAAGAGAAAATCATTGTTTTGGTACAAATATCCTTTTTTTTTTCTTTTTTCTTTTTTTGCATGAGTTACAATTTGTCATACTGTATCCTCAGTTTTGTATTATGTGATAGTTGTAATGCCCCATCAGAGATGAAATACATATTCATCTTTGGAAATTATTGGAGTTAAAAATAACCAAATTTACCAATAAAAATTATTCTTCTTTCAGCTAGAGTCATTAGGTAAGAAAAGTTTATATTTCTGAATTCAGGGATTTTCTTCTCTAAACCACATCAGATTCCATATGAAATAAGTATATAGGCCATTCTGTCACATTCTTGTCTATCTTCCTTATCTGCCTCCTTCACTACCTCCTTCTCCTGCTCCTGCGTCCTGCCCTCCTAGCAAATGGGAAGTCATGCATATTTGCTAGGATTCTCTTACTTACCTGTAACTCTCCTTGCCTATGAAATGTAGGCACATCTGAGGCTCATTCATAGCCAACACTATGATCCGGGGAGATTTTTGCTGGGCTCCAGCCAAAGAAATGTTCCTCTTAGTGAGAAAATGGAGAGTTTTCTTAGCAGACTGTGACCTCAGGCTCACTGGCTCTTGTTGGGAATGCAGCAAAATTTGTGCCACAAACAACATAAAAATTTTCTGAAAGGGGTGAAATCAGGGTAGTTGGTTCTCAGGTATGTACTTTTCCTGTTCATTAAAGGGGCTGAAGACAAAACATGTTACAGATTGTCTCCCTGGTGGTGACAGTGGCCTGGTGCAGTTCTGGGAGACCTCATGCTCTGGGACTAGCAGGCAGGGTGTGTGGAGGGAATGGGGGTGGGAGATGAACAGGGCCAGGATGTCCAGAACAGGTATCTCATTCCAAAGCTATGCCTAATTTGGAAGTCACAGTTTTGATCAAAACTCAGGGTCAGAAGGCATGTGTTCCCTACTCTGTGCCTAAACCCAGACCACCACCTATGTAGTATGGCCCCATGCAGCATAATTATATACAAGTAGCTACTTCATTATTGAACTGTTATGGTCCAGGCACTATGTCACATCACTTCACAATAATTCCAGGAGAAAGTTATATTATTTTCATACCCAAATTTACCAATGAGGAAACTGAGACTGAACAAGATTGATATATCTGTGATGACATAGCTTCTGAGAAATGGAGGTGTGACTCACTCCATGGGCCTACTCTTTCAACTGGTGGGCTTCACTGTGGTTGGCACCCCATTTTCGTGCCTTGTTATTGTTCAAGGAGAGTCAGTAAGGGCTCCGAGGGTGTCTTCAGAACAGCAGAACGTCCATCAGCATTTCAGGTCTCACTGTGTCTTTCCCTGATGTCTTCACCCTTCATGTGGGCACCCAGAGTCCTGTTGAAGTGACTAACCTACCCAGCAGAGATTGCTAAGTTTTCTTATACACCACCACCTTCCTGTCCTCAGTTCTTGTCAGATGGGTATCTGTCTTTGCAAGCTTTCTTGGTCCCAAAGACTTCCTGTCAGTCTTGCAGCCCTGACAGGATTCCTACTGTGTGGAGCCAGCCTCATAGGCACTATGAAGGGGAGCCGTGCTGTCAGGCCTCCCTCACCCCAGTGCCTGGCACATATCATGTCTTAAATGAATGAATCCCTCATTCTAGAAGTCACCTAGTGTGGGAAGAAAGAGACGGATGTGCAGCTGAATGGGACACTCACTTGGAATGAGAGAGAAACCACACTTCTTAGAGAAGGAAACGCATAAGCCTCCTTGACCCCAGAGTCCTTTTCCCTGGCCTGCCCCCAAGACCGCTAAAACCCCAAATGACTGTTTCCTCCCCACCACTGTCTGCCTCCCTGCCCATCTCTCTGGACTACTGAGTTGAGAAACCAGTAGGCCTTGAAAACAAACTTCGTGGCCTCACCACTGGCCAGGATGCCCATGCACCAGGGTGTCTTCACTGTGGAATAGAGAAAAGACAGCAACTGTTTTCCTGTACTCACTTCCTAGAGCATAGATGGCAGGAGCATGTTGGGCTTAGGTGGACCGTGTGCATGCGTGGGTGCTCACACACGTGTGGGTGTTTCTAAGCCGGGACCATGAAGTTACTATTACCCAGCATTTGCATTCCACACACAAAGCAACGGTTTGTCTCTTCTGAGGGTTGGAAAAGGAGCCTCGTTGGAGGGTTCAAGGCAGTCCTTTGACCTGTAGCTTTGTGGGTGGCCTGAGAAGGCATGTGACCCAAGCTTTGCCAGAAGCCACAGGAATAAGTTGGAAGGTTGGGGCTTGTGCTGAACTTGAGCTCGAGGCCTTCCGAAAAGAGGCCTCCGAAGCATATTTCTTCCTCGGCTAATTAAGCATGGACAGGGGATGCGGGAAAATGTGTGGCAACCAAGCAGCCATTTTCCACGTTTTCTTACCTATGGCCATGGCACAAGAATGCGGGGGGAGCAGGGATGTCCATAAATAGTCTGGCCCCAGTTGCACAGAGACAATGCCTCTCACAACCGAAGCTTTAGCATGTGCTAGAAATGACAATGCCATCCAGTGTCAATAGTTCCAGGGGGACACTTCATTCCTAGTCACAGCAATGAAACCGCTGGTGGGTGGTCTGTGCTGCTGGTCGTCTTCATTATCATTTCATTGTGCTTCTGGGAGGCCCAGTGCATTTTGGAACTCTCGGCATTCTAAAAGCCTTTCATGCATTGGAGTGGCTTGACATTCATATTTATATATCTCCTCTGCTTGCATGGCTGCAGAATCTCTATTCTCAGGATCCCCGTTCTTTGTGCATTCAAGGTCACACCCCATTTAAGTGGGAATTGCAATATACCCCAAGAACATCAAGCCATCATAACTCAACTCCACAATCCAGATTCCTCTCGGGTGCTGAAAGCTCTCTGCCTCTTGATTCAAAGTCAAAGGGAAACCTAGAATAAACTCATCAAATTACGATCTCCGAGTCTACCTAAGGAAACTTCAAAATGTTTACTTTGGAAACTTTCAAAGTTTCATCTCCTTTAAAAAATATACCTTCAGGGGTGCCTGGGTGACTCAATTGGTTGAGCATCCAGCTCAGATCATGATCTCAAGATTCATGAGGTCGAGCCCCAAATCGGATTCTGCTCTGACAGAACGGATCCTACTTGGGCTTCTCTCTCTCCTTCCCTCTCTCTCTGCCCCTCCCCAACTCATGCTCTCTGTCTCTCTCTCTCTCAAAATAAATTTTTTAAAATGAAACATTAAAAAGAAATTAAAAATATCCCTTCAATGTTGCATTTATAAGCAAAAATGGGCTTGTCTCAGTCAGAAACCTGGGCACCCCTGCCAGCTTCTTTCCCTCTTTATATGGTGGGTAATCACTTCTGGTCAATTCTATTTATGGAGTATCTTCCAGTCCCACACGTCCCCATCCTCATCCTAAACTCCTAGTATTCCTCCTGTCTAGTCTGTGCCTACACAACTAGGATAGTTTTCTAAAAAATAAGCCTGATCACACGAGTTTCCCCAGCTTCCAGAGTAAATGTCACCAACCTTAGTATAGCCTAGAAGGATTTCTGTTGCCTGATCCCTGCCTACCTCATTTGTCAGGTGTTCACAGTCACCCTCCTATCCAACCAGTCTCACAATCTTGACTAACTTGTATTTCTCCTTGAATGCTCAGCTTAAGCATCCTTTACATTTACCCTGATCTGTACCCCACATGACATGCTCTGTACATATCAGAGACAGCATGACCAGAGTCATTATGAATTTGCTGTTCTTTCACTGACCATCATATAAGGTTGACTCATGGAGAATGGACAGGTGATTGTGGAAGAAATATTAGATAAATTTTGCCAAATTGCACCTGAAATCATCCTCCAAGGTGGAATCATACAGAGAACCATCAAAGTGATAAGTAGCTTCTTGTCATCCCTTGGCATTATGGGGGGAACGACTGAAATTCGAAGCAGGAGGCTGTGGGAGATGGTCGCGAGGACCCTTGAAATGCCATTGAGAAGTGAGGCCAAGGGGCGTGTTGCCACTTCTCCTGTAGGGCTCATCAGGCACTGATTGTCCATGCACATGTTGGTTTGCTTGCTATTTCCTCATAAGGGGATGAATGGTAGCCTCAGGGCCCTCCTCTCCTCCAAGGCCACCAATGGTTCACATGAGAATGTCATACCAAATGGCAGAATGAGTCACAATAAGACCCTCTGTGACCAGGAGGAAATGGTATATTCAGGGTTTATCGTTTTAAATGGAATTCCCCAGTGTTCATGGAGGTATATTAATTGGTTTCTTCGTAAAAAATGAAAAGGGGCCCTTCCTCAGTTTCTGAGAGTGAGTTTGGGATTCGCTCGGATAAAACATTCTGAGAGAAGGGAACAGAGTCAGTGGAGTCTGTGGAAAGCCCAGATGGGCCTGACCCCCGGCATGTCCCTCACACCTCCCCAGGGCTTCCCAGGTAAACTGCACACTGTTTCCTGGAAGCCTCTCGCACGTCTTTAGGTGGTCTTTGTTTAGGCATTAGATGGATGTTTGCAAGATTATTTAAGTGGTTTCCCACAATCTATTTCAAGCATTTACTGTAAGTGGCTCCAGGAATTTTAAGTATGAGGTAAACTACAGATCGCCTCCCTAAATGCACCATATCCTGCGTTAGTTTTATACAGTAGTCTAATCCAAAAGATGGTATAAGGCTGGGGTCTGAGCTGCTGCTAACTCCCCCGAAGGGCTCTGGGTACACCGGAAATGCCTGGGAGGGGCCCCTCCCAGTGTTGTCCAGGGTGCTCTCCTTCCGGGTGTGGCCCCAAACTCTCTCAGCCAGATTCTCCTAAAGACCCTCCCACAAGACCCCTTTTCCAAGATTCGACAATGGAACATGAAAAAAAAAATCTGAGAATTTAAAGCCCAAGGATATAAACTAAGTCTCTTGTAAATATGATTGCCCTCTTTCTGCTGTGCTGTAAGCAAGCTCTGACTCACTTCCCCTGCTAGAGAGGATTTCCTCCTGCATGTACTCCCAGTGCATGGGATTCTTTGAATGCCTTTGCTATTACCCCTGTGCTTTCAACGTGTATCTCTTAATATTCTTAGGCCTTGCTGAAGGCGTTCCTAGCCATCCGTCTCCACAGCTTTTGGCATTACCCATCTTGGCCTCGCCCCTGGGGTGGTTCCTGGGGATTAGTCACCCAGAACCTTCCATAGGCTTCACTGGGCATAGAAGGGTTGTCTTGTGCCTAAGGGAGCTCCATGCCAGAGCTCCCCCTAGCCTTCCCACACTAGGAACAGACAGGCCTGGAGCAACCCCAGAACACACTGGAAGTTTTCATGTCTTCAGGAGGTATTGATCAAATTTAGCATCGGCCTGATCAAAAGTTACACTGTGGAAAGTGAGCAAAGCAAACTTACAAAAGTTCACAGAAACGGACATGTTCTGACCATGTACTGTAAGTTTTCTGATGTGATTGGTGCTAAACTGCAGGCCCTACTAAAACCTCTCAAAGAGGTAGTCACTACTCTCCAAACAGCCATTCTTGTCAATTAATCATCATGGAATACCAGATATCAATTATACATCTACAGATATGTCTATGATCGCTCATATGTCACCCTGAGCATTGTAGGGCAGCATGCTGGGTGGGTTTTTTGCTTTTTTTTTTTTTTTTTTTTTTTTTTTTTTGATGTTTTCATTAGAGCACTGCTGATGAGAATGATCACATTAAAGAGATACATTCATGTTACCAAGTTTTTACAACACTTTGCTGTGATGGATGGAAAGAAACATAACCTTAGCTTTTAGTCTGTCAGATATCTTAGGGCCTGACTGGGGAAGATGGGGAGCAAAATAAAAATAAACAAATGTCATCATTTCAGGTACTTCCAAGTGCCCTGACATCAATCAGGCTTATAAGAGAGAGGGTCTGGGGACTAGATTGGAAGGCAGGACACTGCTGGATGAAGGGTGTAAGGAAAGTTCCTCAGAGGAGGGGCCCTTTGAGCCCAGGCCTGAAGGGGAGAGAGGCTGGCACACAAAGGTCTGAGGGAAGAATGTCCAACCTGTGATGATAGCAGGTGCAATGGTCTCAAGATTAGAATGAGTGTGACTGTAAGGGCAGTGAGGCCAGAGCATGGACAGCACTAGGGATGGGACTTGGTTGGGGGAGGTGGTTAGAAGGTGGACCCAGGTCATGGTGGCCATATTGAATTTCATTTTAAACTTAATTGGAAGGCATAAGAGAGCTTTACTTCAGCAGAGGGTGACATAGATCTGATTTATGCTTTACGGAAATTGTTTTGTCTACCGTGCACAAGATAGGCCATAGGGAGCAAGAAGGGAGGCAGGGAGGCAGTTCAGATGGGAGATGATGATACCTTGGACCATGGTGGTAGCCATTGAGATGGTGAGATGTGGTCAGTCTGAAGCTGTATCTTAGAAGAAGCACCAGTGGGGGGCACCTGGGTGGCTCAGTCGGTTAAGTGTCCAACTTCAGCTCAAATCATGATCTCACAGTTCATGAGTTCGAGCCCCGCATTGGGCTCTGTACTGACCGCTCAAAACCTCACTCACACACTCTCTCTCTCTCTCTCTCTCAAAAATAAATAAACATTAAAAATTAAAAAAAAAAAAAGAAGTAGCACCAGTGGGATTTAGCTCATGGATCAGATGTAGAGTTGGAGGGGGAGAAGAAGAAGCAATGACCTCAAAATATTTAGTCTTAGCCACTGGGTGGACCTCTCCATATGCTGAAAGGGGGAGAGCTTGGCTGGTGGGGAGGAACTGATCCAGGGGGAGGAAAAAAGTCAAGAGTTCAGTGTTGGCACTGTTGGTTGTGAGGTACCTGTTAGTCATCTAAGCAAGGATGTTGAGTAAGCAGATGAGTATTTGAATTTGGAACTCAAAGGAATGCCAAAGCTGAATAAATAATATAATGGTCAAGGGCATAAATATAGGTCTTAAAATCTGTGAGACTGAATAGGGTCATCTTACCTTGATGGAACATAGATCATTTAGAAAGTCAAGAACAGAGTCATGGGCACTCCAGCCTCACAGAGAAGTGGAGAGCAGGAGCCATCAGAGAGGCTTAACACAGACAGCCAAGGTAATGTGGCATCCTGGAGTCCTGGGAAAAAGTTTTTCCAGAAAGAGAAGGAGTGACCCATACCAAATGCTGCTGAGAGTCTAGCAGAGGAGGGCAGAGAACTGATTCCTGGCTTTGATGTCAGTAGTCTTGGTCAAAGTGTGATGGAGAGGACAGAAGTGTGAGTGGTTTCAGGAGAGGTGATATGTGAGGATATGGAAACGATGAATCGTAACAATCATTTCAAAGATTCTCCAATGAAAGGAAACACAGAAATGAGGCCGTGTCATAGGGACAAGTGTGAAGAGGCTGTTGTTAACATGGATGTTATTGGCTCTTGTGTGTTTGCTGATGGAAATGAAGGTAAGACATAAAAAATAAAGGAGAAAGAGAGAGGAAATAATTGCAGAAGCAAAGTCCTTGAGAAGAGCACAGGGGATGAGATCCAGATCATAAATGGAGAAGTTGGCCTTAGAAAGAAACAGGTGTCCTTTCATTTAGAGGGAGGCAATGTGATTTCAGCTTAGCAACTTCCAGCTTGTGAGTCCCAGCAAAGAGTAAGTGGATAGATACGTGAGCAAGTATGGGGCTTTTGATAAACATGCATGATTGAGGAAGACAGAGGCAACAGTTGTTAAGGGAATTTGTAAAGGAGCATTTATGCCACTAGACCAGGAATCTAAACTAAGAAAGGAAGTGAGAATACATGTGTGTGGGTGGTGGTGGTAAATAGTGAAAAAGTGGAGGTGAGCTGATGGGATTGTCTGTCATGCCAGTGTAGTTCTGTTGGAGGTGGTCAAAGTGTGAGATGCCTAAACTTGAGATTTTAGAAGCTTTGCAGTTATTTTGAATGACGAGGTCCAGGGCAAGCCATGGGAGTGTGTAGCTGAGGTCTAGAAGAAAAGATCTTTGGAGCAAAAGAGGCCAAGGAACTAAGAGACCAGGATGTTTGCTGGATCATCAGCATGGAGGATGAAGTCACCACGAAATGAGGAAGTGGAAGAAGGGTCAGTGAGCAAAGGTGCCAAAGTCATCTCTGAATGACTGAGAAACCAGGAGACCAGTAGGCTCAAGAAATGAATAGTGAAGTCTGATGCTATTTAGTTCAAAGAAAGGTTTTGAAGAGGGAAAGAGGAGCAGCAAAGGGAGCAAGGGCACCCACTGCACTCCCAGGGTGTAGAAGAAAAACAGCCTGCACAGGTGAGAGCTTTGAGGGAAGCATGGTGCTCAGAACACCACCAGGTGTCAATGAAAGCAGGATGTTGATGAGAACTTCCAGATAGGGAAAGAGGAGAGGAAACCAAACGTTTACCAAGACCACTTCAGTGGGATAGCTAGGATGTACCCTAACCTTCCTTCTGCTCCAGTCTCATCAGGGTGGTTTGTCTGGGAGCCTCAAACCTTCCCAGCATTCCACACACCCTACCTTGTTTGTGTTCTCTGGGTCCTAACACAATCCCCTCCCCACACGAGAGAGGTGGTGTAGCCAGGAGATCACATGGCTCTGAGTGATTTATAATTGTAAACAGTGCACGAGGCTGCTTACAATGAATGGAAACACCCTATGGTGTTTGGGGACCCCAACAGCCACTTCTATGACCAGACCCCTCTTCTAATCAACTTGCCTCAAATATCATGTTTTCATAGAATTCTATATGTAAAAGAAGAAACACAGAAGCTATTGGTTTTGAAGCCTGGAAGGTTGAATGTTCTAGGAAGGTTCTGAGCAATGAGGATTCATTCAGTCTTCAGGACCATCCCCCTTTTTGTTTTGTAGGTATTTTTATTACAGTAGTAAGAGTAACTGCTCATGCCTGAATGAGGACTCTCAAGTTCATTGTGCCTGGATCCTAATGTCTGTGATAATAAGGCTGTGAAACCAGGTACATTTCAATAGTAAGTGGTAGTGAAGATTTCATAATATTTTAAGCTGGTGTAATATTTTCTACTGACAAAAACCAAGTGGCAGAATTTTGGGGAACTATTTGCTCTTGGGTGGAGTAGACAAAATTTTCATATAAAGTAAAATATTTTGTCAAAAGGTATTAGTGAAAAGGGGACTTCAAATGAAAGTGATTTCAGTAGTGTAATTGAGCATTTCCACACAATTGGCTCTATTTTCTTAATGAAATTAACTTATAAATACAGGGAAATGATCGGTCAACTCAGTCAATATTTGACCAAGAAGGAAAAAAAAAAAAAAGAAATTTCTTATTGTTTGGGTCAAAGGATTTTACTGAGTCCGAATGAATACATCCTCTTGGTGGGGGCATCTGCTTGTTAAATAAGTACAAAAGCTATAGTTTATGTTAATTATATTCGACTTATTTAGACTAATTGAGGGAGCTTGATGATGTTAAATATAAGTTTATGAGAACAAACTTCTGCTGTTGTAGAAGTGATAAGATACCAAAAGTGGGACCCAGTATAAAAGTAATGGGCAATTGACATTTGTAATGATTAAAAGAAGCAAAAAGAATGGGTTGGTGACACTGATGATGTAGTGATAATCTGAGAACAGTGTTCTAGAATCTGGTAGAGAGCCAGATCTAGAATCTGGTAGAGAATTCAACCACCTGGCACAGTAATACAGCCCTGCAGACCTGCCCCATTAGTCAGTCATGTTTCTGTGGTGGTGACTCTTTCTCACAGCTTTTTGTGTGGTTTTTGTTACATGTACGACAGTAGACAAGAGTAAATACAGGCATAACTGGCTTTACTGTATTTCACAAATACTGCATTTTTTACAAATTGTAAGTTCAAGACATCAGGGGAGGATGTCCCTGCAGATATGGTGGAAACAGCAAGGGAATCGGGATCAGAAGTGGAGCCTGAAGACAGGACTGAATGGTAGCGATCTCATCATCAAATTTGAATGGATGAGCACATGGTTTCTGGAAGTGGAATACTCTCCTGGTGAAGATGCTGTGAAGACTGTTGAAATGACAACAGAGGATTTAGAACAAGACATCAACTGAGCTGATAAGGTGTCAGGGTCTGAGGACTGACTCCAGCTCTGAAAGAAGTGCTACCATGGGTCAAATGTGATCAGGCTGCATCGCACGTTCCAGAGAAATGGCCCATGAAAGGAAGAGTCGATCGATGAGGCGAACTTCATTGTGTATTTTTTTTTTTTTTTTTTTTTTAACTTTTTAAAATGTTTTTTTCGGGGCGCCTGGGTGGTTCAGTCGGTTAAGCGTCCGACTTCAGCTCAGGTCACGATCTCGCGGTCCGTGAGTTCGAGCCCCGCGTCGGGCTCTGGGCTGATGGCTCAGAGCCTGGAGCCTGTTTCCGATTCTGTGTCTCCCTCTCTCTCTGCCCCTCCCCCGTTCATGCTCTGTCTCTCTCTGTCTCAAAAATAAATAAAAAACGTTAAAAAAAATTAAAAAAAATAAAATGTTTATTTATTTTTGAGAAAGGGAGAGAGAGAGAGAGAGAATTAGTGGGGGAGAGGCAGAGAAAGGGGGAGACACAGAATCTGAAGCAGGCTTGAGGCTCTGAGCTGTCAGCACAGAGCCCAACTCAAGTATTGAACTCATAAAACACGAGATCATGACCTGAGCTGAAGTTGGATACTTAACCACCTGAGCCACCCAGGCACCTCTCATTGTTGTATTATTTTAAGAAACTGCTACAGCCCCCCAACCTTCAACACCTGTCACCCTAACCAGTCAGCAGATGCCAACACGGAGGCAAAACCCTCCAGAAGCAAAAAGACCATGACTCACTGAAAGCTCAGGAGGTAGTTAACATTTTTTAAATAACAAAGTATTTTTTTAACTTTATTTTTATTTGTTTTGAGAGATAAATAGAGAGCAAGTGGGGGAAGGGCAGAGACAGAGGAAGACAGAATCCCAAGCAGGCTTTGTACTGTCAGCACACAGCCCAATGCAGTGATCTAACTCATGAACCATGAGATCATGACCTGAGCCAAAGTCAAGAGTCAGATGATTAACCAACTGAGCCACTCAGGCACACCAACAACAAAATATTTCTTTAAGTTTGTCTATTTATTTTGAGAGAGAAAGAGAGAGAGAGAGAGAGAGAGAGAGAGAGAGAGAGAGAGAATCTCAAGCAGGCTACAGTCTCAGCACAGAGCCCAATGTGGAAGTCGATCCCATGACCCTGGGACCATGACCTGAGCAGAAGTCGGGTGTTGGACACTCAACTGACTGAGCCACCCAAGTTCCCCTGCACAAAAAAAGTATTCTAAGCCTTGATTAACTGCTCTCTGTCTGAATTCTTCATGTTTTCTGAGAGCAATGTAACTTTGATATCAGAATATATCCTTTTTAATTTCCTATTTTCTTATTTGAAGGCATACAGGAAAAAAAAAAAATGAAGTCATGGTTTTCCACTCTGGTTCAACATGTCTACCTGAAACAAACCTATAGAGGTTGAAATCCTATGTTTTTTTCCACCTATTAAATGGGGAAGATAACCTGTAAGTCAGGAGTTCTTATGAGGATCATCTAATACAAAGCATGCCCAGTCTGTAAAACACAGCAAGCACTCAATAAATGTAGGTATTGTTGGCATTATTATCTGGGACCTTCTGTTGCAACCACCTTCAACTGGCTCACTGCCTAACTCTTACTCTTCTATGGAGTAGCCAAAGTGACATTTATATGTTTTCTCAAACATATAAATTAAATTCTGTCATTCCCCTTCTGAAAACTACCAGCAGCTTCCCTGTTCTTAGAATAAACTCTAAGCTTGTCACCACGACCCACAGTGACTCACTCAGGCCCCTACTCACTTCTCCAATAGGGGCTCACACCACCCTTCTCCCTACTCAAAGACACAACATCTGATGTCTTCCTGCCCCCCAAAAGTGCCAAGATTATCTCCACTGTAGCGCCCCTGTCTTTGTTATTTCCTCTTCTGGAGATGCTGCTCTCCCAGATCAGCTGGCTCCTTTTCATAGTTCAGGTCTTAGATGAGATGTTCCTTCCTTGAATAACCAATCCCAGCCCATGTTAAGTACTTCCTTTCTTACCCACCAACACTCTTCAGCAAATGACTAAGTTTTGTTTCCTCAGTAGCACTATTGCTATCTGAAATTTTCTTGTTCATTGGTCTGATACTTGCTTCCCAATCTTCCCCCAGTGGAAGGTAAACTCGATGAGAGCAGGACTTCCTGTTTGGCCAATAATAGGTGCTTAATATGTAACTGCTAACAAATGAATCAATGAGGGAGTGAATGCACTCAAGAAATAAGCTTTTATAATAATGAAGCTTTCATGATAATCCTTGAAACAAAAATTAATTACATTTTCATTAAGGTGTGTGTATACGTATATGTGTATTCAGGGCACAGAGTTTTTTTCAGCGGATCTGAATGATAAAAACAATCAATAGTGACAGGGTTTCACAATGCTAAGAAAATCAGATCGCCTTTCCCTAGAGGCCAGAGTCTCGGGGAACACCGATGGACATGATCCGGCCGGGATATGTGTGCTGAGTTTAGATTAAACTAAGACTTGCTGTTCACCCTTCTCTGCAGCCAGGGCACAATCCCATACTCACACGAGCAATCATATGGAAGAGGAGAGAAGATGAGAGGGCCTCATCGTGTGTGTTCATTCCCTCAGGGTCTGATTCATTGAAAAGACAAAAGAAAGGGGAGGAAGTCTGAGCTCTCCCGTGTTTCTGCCTTTCCAGGTAACTGCTCAGTCTTATCCTGGGGGAACGAGAGATGGCAATACATAACTGGCCTCTTTCCAAGCTCCTTAGAATAGAAGTTACCGTAAGATGCATGGACATGCGTAGGCCCACCTTCAGAAAGTCATGCCCCTGGCCAAATACGCACTGACCTCTGCCTTTTCAAAGGCAAAGTTTGATCCATTAATGTTCTCCAGTGTTGGTTTCATAAAGCATTTGGATGGGCCCTTCTTCACAAATGAATAAAAATGAGTAAAGTCCTCAGAATCAAAGGAAAGCCAGGACTGGCTTCCAGAAGCACGAGGCAACCCAGAGAGTCCATCTGCAGCCAAACCATGCAACAGACCCAGACACAGCTTAGAGGCTGGCAACAAGTCTGCCTGTAGGATCTGCCAAGGAGCCAGATGCTGTTGCTTCCAAAGCTTGGCATCAGGGCCCCTGACTGCCATCCAACAAAGAGGAAAAATAGGAATGATATAATGTGGTGGGATAAAACACATCCCACCTCAACCTTTTTTATTACTCACTGAAAAAAAATATGGAAGATATTTATGGGAAAGTACCAATGTTTTTGGAAATATTGTACATACATTAGCTACAACACCATTTTTGCCAAATGGGAAATATATTTAAAATATGCAGCCTGCGTCTGTCTAAAAATAAATTGTCATCTTTTCTGATCAATGTATATGTCCAGGATATGGAAATGACTCTGCTAATTGAGGATGCTGTCAACCAGTGCACTTGTAAGTTACCAAGAAGTAAACTTGCGAAGAAGTCTGTCTGTGTGTGTGCATAAAATAGCAATTAATGTTGTTGTCATGTGAAGTGAGTTTAAGAAAGATCGGGCTTTGAAAAAGAACTATCCAATGAAGGTGGTGTGTTGAATCTCATGGTTATATAAAGTATTAGGAGTTATGTTAGGCTGGATGAGATAAGATGTTTATGAAAAAGTAGAATGTGGTGGAGAACGGTGTTGGCAAAGGCTCCAGGGTGGTATTAATAACCCACTATATATGAGAAAGTACTGGTTATGTAGTGAAAATTCACTGTCATTCTGCTTCATCTGGGTTTTAAATTAGCAAATTAATGTCACTTTTGATACCACTGGTGAAATTTCTATTGTTTTGAGTGACTCAGAATTCTACATCTAAAAATTAGAAAAATAAGGCAGGAAAGAGAGGGTATCTTTGTTGGGTGAGCCAAGGGGCGTCACCAACAGCAGAGTGCCTGGATTCACACCCACCGGAAATCCCGCCCCCGAAGTCACTGTGGGCTCCGGCCGCACACGCAGAGTCGGTTCCAGGAGCCTTCAGCTAAAATGCCTATCGCCTCAGCACATTAGCACAGGCAAATTTGTCATCCCAGCCCGTTGACAGGCGTTTGAAAACAGGGGACAGTCTGTGGGGGAGCAAGGACACTGTGAGGGCATCAGGTAAGGCAAACCTGGAGCCTGTTACTGACAGGGTGGAGGGGGCCAGTGCTCTAATCCAGGTGGAACTCTGGGGGAGATCCACCCTCTTCACTGCTTTGCCAGGTTGGAGCATTATTTCATTTTCTGTCTCAAGAGTGAGAATCTAGGACAAATACTTAAAAAAGAAAAAAAAAAGTTTTGGGTTTAAAATGCAGCTGTTTCCTTTCTAAGCTATCCATTTAAATGTGAATAATTGCATCTCGATCATTAAAATATTATTTCTTCACCCAAGACCCTTGGGTTCCTCATATGAATGGAAAAAGGCAATCAATTCAAATAAAATATGAGAGATCATTCCAGACAGGAAAGATAGATGGGATTTTCTTTTTTTTTCTTTTTTTTTTTTTTTTGGTTTCCTTTTTTAAATTCCATACTGCTCCCACACTTCACAGAGAAGAATGCAATCCAAAGAAATAGACCATTTTCATGTAGAACTTCCCAAAGATCTCCCCAGGTCCCTGGACACCGTTGCAGAGAAAAACTACTGCAGTAAAGGGTAGCCCAAAAAAGCCTGGGTTCAGTTGCCTGCTTCATTCATGGGACTGGTGTATATACACATGGACACAAACATTTGTCCATGAAAGCCCATGTGTACTTCAAATAAAGACCCAGGGAGAGATTAGTAGACTCTTCTTGACTCTCAGATTCTGAAAGATCAAACCGCCAAGGTTCTTTCCCACTTAATAAGGATGCTGATTGCCGGAACAAGGCAAGTCTGTACTGATCTCTTACACACTATGCTATTTTTGCAAAAAGAGTAACGGGTAAGAAAAAAATTGATAAAATGTTTTTATCTCAGTTTTGACCTTCTTGTGATTTGTGTCACTTCTCATTGATCCCCCGCCCCCCAGCAAGTGAAAAAGAAGGTCTTATTATAATGCCAGCAAAATCAAAGAGACTTTCAAAAATTTATGTTCAATACATCTCCAAATCGGAGCAAGAGGTCAGGCTTAGCTCAGGTGAAAAATGTGATGATATAAACATAAATTCATCACTGTTACAGTCAGCAGATCATATGGACATTCCAGCATGTCAGGCAAGGACCATGATTTGTGTCACTGCAGAGAAAGATAAATCACAGTAGAAGACATAACAACCAGAATCACTGCCACCATGTAATAGATCATGATGCACCCCGATCTTTTCCAAACGTTATTTACAGTTATCAGGGCTTAAGGATGGCAAAGCACAAATGGGTATTAATCTTTACTCTCCCAGGCCTCGGCCGACTCAGGGTTGCTGGCTATTAGAGTCAGCCCGTGATTTCCAGCAATGTGATAAACTCCGGCTATGTGCAGTCTGTCCAAAAGGGATCAAATATAAATATTTCCAAAAAGAAAGAGTGTTTCCAATCCCATCAATCAAAGCCTTTGAGAACTCTGTCACTGTAGCATTCTGGAAACGATTGCTATGTGAGATTTTGTTCCAGAAAGGAGCTACTGAAGTAAATGAATGAGGCCATGTTATGGAAAGAAGAGGGGGGTAGAGGTGAGCGTGGGGGGCTGGGCAGAGTTAGAACACAGGAAGCTGCAGCAAAGAGGCTTTCAGAGCACTGGTGCTGGAACTGGAAACCTTTTCTCTAAAGCTTATAATGTAACTGCTATTTTATCTTTATATACTTTGGCTTCCCAACTGTGTAGATTAAATGGGAACTTGTCGCCCTGCCATCTACCATATGACCGCAGGTCAAGGCTATGTTCACACCTTCTCAGTCCCTAGACTTACTTTTGCAGGGTCCCAAGTCCACTCCATATCACATGTGTTAAAATGTACCCATATCCCATATTATAGGGCATTTCTTTCTTACTTTTTTTTTTCTTTGCTATAAGAATAAATTTTCAAATTCTGATGTTGCCTTTGAAATTATTTGGCTCTGAGTAATTTAAATCATGATAGGCGGTGGTTTCCTGGCAGCTCCTGTGTCTACGTCTTCTTGTAAAGAGAAAATATACATGTATACATCATATTCAGCTGCAGGGCAATTTTTACTAATACTAAATTTAGCAATGAAGGAAGTGGCCATCTTGTCATGTTCTGCAAATTAAATATTTATTAATTTCAATGTTTTAGTTTTCTTTTGAGCCATTACATTTTTCAGTTCTTCAAAATTTTCTTGGGTCCCTAGAGTTCTTGTGTAAGTGCCTGATGGATGGACAAACTGTCTTGGGTCCTCAAGAGTAAAAGCACTGGCGTGGGGGCATTCCATCCACTAAACCTTGTGTTCCCATGACCTAAATTCCCCCAGTCTGCTGGTGTCTCTGTAGTTTGCTCACAAGAGAGCACACAAAACTTATTTAGGTGCCCAAGGAAGCTGTCCTGTGGGGGAATGCATATCAGGGCAGTACATTTCTCTACAGTGGACTCACTGTATGGGGTCATAAGTATGGACCCAAAGACTCAAAGACAAAGAACTTGACTTGAAGAACAGAACAGTCCCTTTTGTGCTACCTATTTTTTTGATCTCCTTTTCAAGAGACCTTTCACCCTTGAGATGATGGTTGCTTCTGACAAAGTCTCCATCCTTTGTCTTTCTAGACCCAAGGCATGCTTTTGAATTTGCATCCTGTCTCTTGGCTCAGCAGTGAGTTTCATTAGGATTTAGGCCCTGGGCACATTTCTAACATGTCTAACCTTTGTAGAAACGAAGAGAATGTGCAAACACCTTCATCTCAGAGCAACCTGGGGGAGTGTCTCTGATTTATCTCCCTGATTTACTCTACTTTCAGAGCAGCACAGATAAATACTGCCTGAGATGTATATTTTACCCAATTTCTATGTATTTATCTATCTTACGTACTGACCCCTCAGTCGAAATAGGTGGAACTAGGAGTTCTTCCTTCTTTTCCTCATCTGTGGTTACACGGATGGCCACACTCTTCTGTACTGCCAAGGCCCCATCCTGGATCCGGTCCATCTTTCTTGTCTATGTCTCTTCATCTAGGCATGACTCTGACCACACCAATTCACCTGTCAGGTCTTCCAGAGTTTCACAAAAAAACATTTGGCTTTTATGTCACTCCATGCTTGGGGCCTCGCCACACTGGACACAGCAGATATCTGATATCTCGCCTCTCCCACCAGGGCAAGTAGACCCACCCTCACACCCAAGACAAGAGGTTCTTTCACAAGTTACTGGTCACAAGGACCAAATCACAGCCGGCATTCTAACAGCAGCCTTCACTGATTTCTACCATGACTTTTAAATCCCCAAGCCAACATTTTAATATTTTACTTACTCTTGGTTTGCTTCCTGCTTCCCCGGTCATCCCAGTAAGTGTCCTTGTCTGTCAGTTTTCAGGAGGTCCACCCTGACATCCTACCTGCCCTTCCCCCTGTCACCTTCCCCCCTGCCCTCCCAGTGTTCCTGCCCTTAACCTTGTTCTGTTCTTTATTCCTTGCAGTGCCTGCCCCCTTTTAACCTACCATGTAATTTACTTGTTTATTTTGATGATTTAGTGCTCATTTTTAAATCCCCTCCCCAGTGCGTAAGCCTTCTCAGGCCAGGGATTGTTGTCTGTTTGTTCTCTGATATAACACAAACATCTAGAACATTGCCTGGCACATAACAGATACTCAACAAACATTTGTTGAATAAATAAATGAACAATACTTCCTCCATTCCCTAAAGGGGGGGGGGAGCTTTAATAAAAATTTCTCCCAAGCAGTGCTGTAATCTCTTGATGGTGAGTGCTAACATCTATAACTATATCCAAGGTATCTCATCCAAAAGCCTTATGGGACTGCCTGGTCCTTTACTTTTCAGTCAGACTGAAAATGCAGCCTATCTCCTTAGCTGTACAAACACTAAAGATGGGAGAGAAGCCCCATCTGCCTGTACCAGGCAGGTACAGAAACTGGGTTACCTGTGTCTCAGAAGCCTGATGTGTTGAACAAGCACACCCAAAATATTTCTCACCACATTGGAACATGTTTTGCTTATTTGTTTAACTGAGAGCTCACTAATAACTGGAATGGCCACAGCAAAGGTAACAACACATCCATTGTTCTCCAAGTGTTCTTCTACGGTGTGCCTCAACTTCCACACATGCCTATACGACAGAAGTCAAACTGAAGAGCTTAAATTCCTTCTTTTTTGCTTTTCTTCAAAGGGCAGAACTGAAACCAACAGGTAGGTATCATAGGAATGTGTTTAAGTAGATGAAGGGAGGTTCTCACAATTAGATCTATTCAGAAATGAAATGGTTGTCTTCAATATGGAGGGCTCCAGTCCCTGGAGAATTGCGTCATGGATGCTGTGGAGAGCATTTCTGCAGTGGGTGAAGGGTTGGACAGAGCGACCTCCCTGAGCTGAGATTCTATGAGACAATGGCTTATACTGGTCAGTTCCTATAGCTCACTCTTCTTAGGGGACAAGGGATGCTATCTTAGCTGGGCGGTAAGTAAACTGAGGTGAAAAAACTGAACAGATGACCCACATTTTCAGAGTGAAAATTCATGAAAAGAACACCCATATTTCTGAATTCCATTTTTCCTTCGCATCAGATATAATTAGCTTTCAAAGTGAAAAGTATCAATCAAATGTGAAGGGCAAGGCAGAAATGTTTCCATATTCTTTATACTTGGATAAAAAGGAATCAGCTCCCAGCAATAAAAATTCATTTCTCAGAACCCAAAAGTAATATTGAGATCACCTAATGGGGAAGATCAACAATCTTTTATTGCTGTTCAGAGAAGTCAAAAGCATCCCGATTGGGAGAAGATATGGAACCAATAAAGTGGGAGTCAGAGAGGTACTCCCATGGGCAGTGTAGACTCAGAAGCTTCAAACCCGAGAGACTTCTGACTTTGGGCATCAACAGAATTGGCTGAGAAACTTGAAGATATAACTAAGAACACTAGCATGATGCTTTCCAGGAGTTTGTAATAGTGGTTATCATCTGAACTTCTCCTCTAAGCTCTTGAAAGGGTCACACAAAATTATTCTTCTGTTTTGAACCAGTGTATGCACTATACTTGTTTCCCATTAAATGGTGCATCTAAGCAATCTTATAATCGATTCCAAAGTACCCAGTGCCATATTTGCTGCTGCCACTCATCTTCCTGCTCCTGGATGTGATGACTAAGGATGGAAAGTTCAAGGGGAGCTGTGTGTCTTCCAAGCTGTAAGAACTCTTAGTAAACTTCACCATGGGAAAACAGGAAGTTGGGAGAGGCTGCAGTCATATAGACTTTACTGTCAGAACTAGAAGAGGCCAATACAATGTATGTTTATTACTCTTTACATTTGAGGTATTTTCAAGCGAGCCAAACACCACAGGACTATGAACCCCTTTGGAACCTTTTCTTTAGAAAATCCCTAATCTTGGGATCCACCTGGGTGGCTCAGTCAGTTGAGCATAGCTCTTGATCTCAGCTCAGGTCCTGATCTCATAGTTCATGAGATCAAGCCCCATGTCAGGCTCACAATGATAATGCAGAGTCTGCTTGGGATTCTCTCTTCCCCTCCTCCCTTCTCAAAATACATACATACACACTAAATAAATAAATAAATAAATAAATAAATGTAGTTTAGAAAATCCTAAATCTTAAAATTTTTGATGGTCATTCCTCTTATCAAGTAGAGGTAATATTGATCTATGGGAATGATGTAAGTTCCAAAGACAAAAAGATGCCATTAAAGAAAGTTACTGCTTTGGAGATTTATCCTATAAAGTATTCCAAATTTGAAAGCTCATATAAACCCTTCACTGCAAAGTCTTGAGGAAAGGAGTTCTCCTATTTAATATAAAACTGTGTAGAGTAAGGAACTTCTTGAGTTCACACTGTTTCTCTCTCCATCTTTGCCCCCTGAATGAATGTTCTTCCTTCCCCACATAAACTGAGTTAAAATATGGCAAGACACCTTCCAGCCTTTGGATTAATTTTTTTGAACCTATTTGCCCTCAAGAGGATAAGAAGGATGATTCTAGAGAATAATTATCTACCTGTTTTGGTTCTGCAATCAAGTATAATCTGAGCCCATTCTAAAATTGAGAAGAGGCTAGGTGGAGGTAAACTGGGAACCTGACATGCACTACCTCTGCCTTATAATTGGACATTCCTCCTCATTAGTGATTCTTTTTGAGCTAGAAAGTACTAATTACCAGGGTTGTCTCTCCTCACTCTTTTTTTCCCCCAAATGATCTCTTTTTGTTCAAGTTCACAGAATTGGCATCCTATTTCTTTTTGCTGTTTTAAGGATGCAGCACAGAACCTTGGCTGCTTTCAGTGCCCTGAATTTTGGAAGGTGATGTGTCCTCCAAACTGCTAATCACTGGCTCTAAACTGTGATCATCTCCTTACCAGTTCGAAGAAGGAAAATATCCAGAGCAGGGGTCATCAAACTATGGCTTGTCACCTGATGTTTTAAAATAAAGTTTTACCTGAACACGTCATGCACATCTGTCTATGTATTGCCAGTGGCTGCTTCAGGGCTACTGCAGCAGCTGAGTAGTAGCCACAGAGGCTGTATGACTCATGAGGTCTAAAATATTTACTATTTGACCCTTTGTTGAAAGAGTTTGCTGACCCGTGGTCTAGAGTATGGTGCGCTAGAGATAGCACATGATAGGGAGTTGAAAAATCAGCAACAAAGACTCACCTGTATTTTGAATTACCTTCTAATTGGCAGTCACTTCACCTTCCGTTTCTTCTTTCGTAAAACAAGACAGGTAGCCTATAGAATCTCAAAGTGTCCATCAAGGACCCAAACTCTGTAGTCTGTGAGTGGGACATACCCTGCCATCTCCTTCCTTCCAGGCCTGCTCTGTGCAACACTGAAGCCACTGAAAGTATCTGGCACGATCCTGTTTGCTTACGTCAGGAATATCCATTGCCCCCATTTGGTGACCCAGCTGCTGAGCCCTGAAGTCCCTTCTACCGGGGGGTGCACTCCCAGTAAGGCCCGTCCTCTGTCCCCATCATCATTCACATGTTCTTTTTCAGGTACTTGCTCTGTGACTCACCAGGTAAATCCAAAAAACTACTTCCAGCTTTAGCCACTCAGACAGTTTTGAGTTATTTCCCCATCCAGGAATGTAGGGCAGAGCACACTGGTTCTCCATACCCTCTCCTCAAATAAATGAACAAATAAATGGGCTTCTTAGAAGCCCAAGAAATAAAACTCAAAATCATTCTTTTATTAAGAATCAGATTTCAGGGGTACCTGGGTGGCTCAGTCAGGTAAGCATATGACTCTTGACTTAGGTTCAGGTCATGATCTCACGGTTCGGTTCGTGAGTTCAAGCCCCTCATTGGGCTCTGTGCTAACAGCATGGAGCCTGCTTGGGATTCCGTCTCCCTCGCTCTCTCCCCCTCCCCCACTCTCTCTCTCCCTCTCAAACAAACAAACAAACAAAAGAAACATTGTTCAGCTGACTCATTCCCTCTGTGAAAATTCTTTGTTCAACCTGTTTGCCCAAGTCTGGGTGGTCCAGTGACACAGACATCAGTGAAACAGCTGACCAGAACCTTCTCTCTTGGGGCAATCTCTACTACACGAGTTCACACACTCGCTAGGTCCTTACTAGTCATGATACCTGGCAAGGGTTATTTAACCTCTCTGGGTTTCAAGTTGCCACGTTTGCAAGTGGAGGTAACAGTGTCTATCTTGCAGCCCCGTTCCAAGATGGCGGACAATGCATATAAAATCCCCGCATGTCGCAGGCATGACCAAAAGTATTCTCCATAATGAGATTTCTTTGAAAAAGAAATGCTTACTCCCAGCTAGGAATTTTCTCCCCACCAGTGCAAGACCTGGGTGTGTTGGCCTTCCACATCATGCTTCCTCTGAGGTCTTTGGTGGGCCAGGAAAGTTTGAAGAGCCTCATGTAGAAGCAACAAGGAAACCAGGGAACTGGAATCTAATCCATTCCCATGCAACTGCTCCCACCTCTCTGAAGACACAGAAGTATGTATGTATGAAGATTTAGGACATCATGGGACAGCAACCGGGGACAATTTTCCTAGGGACCGTTAAGTAACTAGAATCAACCCTCCCTTCTGACCCATAATTACGGTAATTCACAGATCCTTGCTTAATTATTTTCTTGCTGAAACTGATTTTGGCTTTTGGCTCCCAGATTAAGTCTAGAAACTCCTCGAGGGAAGCACAGTGTCTTCCTCATATTTATGCTGCGTATACGGTGCCTGGCACAGAGTTCGGCATATAGTCAGGGGCCGGTAAATGACAAAATGATTAATCATGACTGATTAATGGGTGGGTTAATAAATGAATGAGCCAATTGACTGGATATCAGGGAGGGGGATCCTTGAACATTTAGCCTCATCCTTTGTGTGGGACCAGGATGGAAACAGAAGGAAAGATAAGGGGACCCTGAATGGAGAGGATTCTGAAAAGGAAACTGAGCATCCAGCACAGGCCGGAACTAGTCGCAGCCCAAAGCGGCCCAACTGTGAACAGTCCGATTGTCCAACTCTGCAGCTCTCGGCGCCAACCCCCAGTCTCTGAGCCGCCAGGCCTCCCGGGCCCGGTGTCAGAACCCATGCTGCCGCGGGAGCAGTCATGCGTGTTCCCCCAGCAGCCGGGCCTCACGGAGCGGTGCCAATTTACCTTCCGCTACCAGGGCCAAATCACTTCATCCAGTAACTCTCCAGACCCCTGTCCCTCTCTGACATTTGGGGGATGGCAGCTCCCAGCCCACAGTGAGCAGTTTCAGAGAAAAATGCAAAAGTCACTCCTTTTCTTTCGGCGAAGGGAGCCCCTGACTGTGTCAGGGCTACTAGCTGACTATTGATGCATCTGAGTGATTAACAGTGTCTGTTTGTGTTTCTGTGTTTTGCAGGGCTGTCTCCCAGCCCCAGCACCTGCCCTCATGGTCTAAGGACACCCCGTAATGCCATGCCACAGCACACATTTCTGGGGTGCTGCTCGAGCTGCCCTTGCACTTGAGAACCCCTGACTGTTGTGGGGCAGAGCAGGGACACTTTCTCAGTTCATTCTCATTGTTTTGGTTCAGCTTCAAATGCCCTTCTCCTCCCTCTTTGGGGAGTTCCAGGCTGGAGTTCACAGAGGCTCCTGATATGCAGGACCAGTTTCCGTAACAGCCCATCCCGCCTCTGTGACAGAGATGTTCCCCTGCTCTCTGGGGCCAACCCGACACTGCCTGTAAAGAAGTGAGCAGGCCCTCCACGAGGCATGTGGTAAGCGTGGTCACACATATCTTGACCTCTACTTGCAGACGTGTGGTTAATGGTTAAGATCTAAAGTCAGACCATCTGGATTCGAATCTTACCAGGTGGGGGAGCTTAACCAAGTTATTTTCCCTGCATCTCAATTTTCTCATCTGAAAAATGGAGTTGAGGATGTGCCCACTTCAGAGTGTTGCAGCGAGAATCAGGTGAGCTAACTTCTGGCACACTAGTGCTTCAGCAATAGATGTCACAATGATGCCCAGGCCAGGGCAGTGTTGGGGGCCTAGCCCTCATCCGTGCTGTTGGCTGCTTCCGTGAACAACTGGATATTCTGATCTCAGCTTGGCCTCTTACTGGCTGTGTCATCACGAAAAGAACAAGGCCACATTGCATCCCGTTTTCCTCATCGGGAAATGTGATAACGATACCTTTATCTACAAAGTCCTTATGAGAATCCAATGAGGTAACATAAATGACAATTCTCTGTAAATCTACACACGCTGCATGGTGCTTGGTGATTGGGTGACACCATCTAGAACAGGTAACTGGTCTGTTTTTTCTTTAAAAGTCTCTCCTGAGAGGGGCGCCTGGGTGGCGCAGTCGGTTAAGCGTCCGACTTCAGCCAGGTCACGATCTCGCGGTCCGTGAGTTCGAGCCCTGCGTCAGGCTCTGGGCTGATGGCTCATGAGCCTGGAGCCTGTTTCTGATTCTGTGTCTCCCTCTCTCTCTGCCCCTCCCCCGTTCATGCTCTGTCTCTCTCTGTCCCAAAAAATAAATAAACGTTGAAAAGTCTCTCCTGAGAAAGAGATTCTGGAACTTGACTCTGACCCTGGCACCATCTGAAACTATGCTACCCTGAAAGTGGATAACTTCTTTTTCTTTTTTATTTCTTTTTTTCTTTTTAAGTAGGCTTCAAGGGAACCTAGCGTGGGCCTTGGACCCACCACCCTGAGGTCAAGACCTGAGCTGAGATCAAGAGTCGGATGCTTAACCAACTGAGCCATCCAGGTGCCCCGATAAGTTCTTTTTTATTTTTTTTAATTGAGGTATAATTGACATATAACACTATCTTAGTTGTAGGCATATAACTCGATGATTCGGTGTTTGTGTATATGTTGTGAAATGGTCACCGAAGTACGCCTAGCTAATGTCTGTCACCGCACATAGTTATAGATGGTAGGTTCTTCTTTATGTTGGTTTAATTTCTCAAACTTGGCCCTATAAAAACATGAGCAGAGACTTGTCATCACCACATCGTAAGATAAGCAAAGAGCCTGACCAGGAGGCACAAGGCCTGCTTGAGGTCCAGGTATCCAGTTAAATACCCATGTCCCCAGTGCAAGCCCGTGAACTTTTCCTTGACCAAAGTCTCCTCATCACTAAAGTAAGGACAATAAGCACACCTTTGCTTATTCATTTTTTCAACACCTGTTTCTAGCAGCCTCTCCTATCATCTGCCCTGTTTGGGGGACAGATCCAATGAGATGCCAACAGGGGATGCTCCAGCTGACGCCCTGCAGGGCTTCTCCGTGGGACCTACCTGATCTACTTTAGAAGACTCAGCTGCCTTTTCGTAATGTACCCACAAATTACAGTGCTCCCACAGCACATTTATGGACATCAAAGCCCATAATTACAGATAGATCCAAACAATATGTGGGTACCAATGGGCGCCAAGGACCCTGGTAATGCTGTTTCTATGGGGGTTTTGTTGTTATTGTTTTACATTTTATCAATGCCTGCTTGTTGGTTAAATCCCAAACTGATCACCTCTGTGCATGAGGGACTGAGCATGTCCTTAGTGGATCTAGAATTGTGGGAAGTCACCGCATTGCAAGACACCTCTGAGTGCTCACTCTGGGGCCCTAAAAGCCCCCCTCCCCAAGAGAAGGAATGGTCTGTCCCCATCTGGCTCAGTGGAAGCAGTGTGCCTGCATCGTAGGTAGAGGAAAAGGGTGGTCACGTGCAGGGTGATCTGGCCACACTGTCTTTTCTGATCAGTGAACCATGGGCAGCCAGATCCCTCTGGATATCACCTCATTCCTGAACTAGGGGACATGGGCTTTGGTCAGTGCCTCACCTCCTGCCCTGCCAAGCCGCTGACCACACCCTAAGGGTAAATTGGGAAAACACCCAAGCTCAACACACAGCAGAAGTGAGGAGACCTTCGTGAGGAAATTCTGCGTCTGGAGGTCAAGCCTCACAAGTGGTTTAGTGGGCCAGCAGCAAGCCCCTCTCCAGGCCAGTCTATTAGCAGCTGGTGTGTGTGTGGGGGGAGGGCAGTCATCTGCCAAATGCACAGTGTGATGGATGCTTCCTTAGGTGACAAGTCGTGAGGAGAGGAAACAAGATCTACAGGGGGGTGGTTGGAAAAAATGAACTCCAGGGCAATGAGAACAAAAAAGACATGGAGGAGGGCAGCTTTCCCAAAAGTAAGTGAAAAATGGTAAAAAGTCTGTGCTCATTGTGATGAGAGGAAACTCCCTCACTTGCACGCAGCTGCTGACACTGCCCTTCAGGGTTTGGTTTCTGGTTTTCAGAGAACCACGCGGTAGCAGGCTGTGAGGGTGATGAAAGATGTACATTTTTTGATCCTATCATTGAACCTCTAAGAATATAACCCAGAGAAGCGATGGAAAAGAAAAGAAAGAGAAGGACTAACCCTATCACAGAAAGAAATTTTTTAAAAATACGTAAAGAGATAAAAACATGTATATAAAAATACATATACATAAATTTTATTTTGAGATGAAATCAGAGATGTAGATCCAGATGTCCAGCCCAAATATCCAGAAATAGTGGGATGACCAAAGCCCTAAGATATCACTACATAGCCTGTTCAGTGGTCACTCAGAGATAAAGATGACATCTGTGCTGATACATGAGAATACACATATTAATCACATTCTGTGGACATGACAGAACACGATAGAGCGTGTGTGCACTGATGTAAAAATGTGCCCATGTACAATGTCGAGGCTCAGGGATAAATTCGGAAACATGGAAATGGTTGAAACTTCATGTTTTCTTTTCTGTCAAATATTTCCGGGCATAATAAAAATTGTGAATTTGGAAACAGTAGTGGGGGCCCCTGGGTGGCTCAGTCGGTTAAACTTCAGACTCTTGATTCCGGCTCAGGTCATGATCTCACGGTTGGTGAGTGGAAGTGGGCCCCCCCCCCCCGCCCCAGCCCCGTCGGGCTCTGCAAGGACAGTGCAAAGTCTGCTTGGGATTCTCTCTCTCCCCCTCTGTCCGCCCCCCTGCTTGCACACGCAATGGTGCTCTCCCTCCCTCCTCTCAAAACAAATAAACTTAAAAGAGAGAGAAGCGAGGATGTGGTAAAGTCACTGAGAACTTGCAGGCCCCAGAAAAGTGATTAAGAGGAACAAAACTGAACTGCCAATCACAGCGGAGTAAGAATGAGGATCCCAATTCTCGCCCCATCTCCTCCGCCCTGTCCTCCTTTTCCCACCTCTACCCACCCACCGTCAGGCCACTACGTCTACCTCTTCTTCTTTTTAAAGGTTTGCCTTTCTGATTCGTGTCTCTTTTGCTCTGAGGTTGGAGAGACTGAAAGCCAGTGGGGCATTTCCAGGTCCTTCCTGGGTCCCTCCCAGGTCCCCTCTCTGAAGGCCAGTCACCTATGATGGGGGCTCTAGACTTTCCAAGAGGTTGGACTGTGCATTTTGCGGCTCGAGCTCTATCACAGCAAGCGTGCGTAGAAAGAGAAGGCGCACGCCACAGCCCCAGAGTCCAAATTTGCCACTGGCAGCAGGTCTCAGAGCCCCAGATCCAACAATGGACTCCCCTGGTCCAGCCACAAAACATTTATAACCTCTCCAAGCAGTCCTCTGGCAGCGAAAAGCAAACTGTGAGCTCAGGAAGCTAATGACCTTGAAACTATCCATTTATCTTGGCCTTTCCCCTCCGTGTGAGATGCCACAAAAAGTGCCAGTCTCTCTCTTTCTCTCTGAAGAAGAATGGATGGAGCCAGACAGCCATGCTCGCCTCACCTTTGTTTTCCTCCTGGGCCAGGCCCAGGGCTGGAATACCGATGGGAACCAGGAGGGAAAGGAAATCATTCTTGATCATCCAAACACCTTCCCGAATCCTCTGTGTAGGGGGGACAGCTCACCTGAGTGCTGCCTCAAAGCCTAATGTTTGTCGGCTCCTCCATAAATCTTCATAAATAGACAATGCAGATTCCCAGCAAACCTCCTGCCTGGCTCCAGAGGCTGGTGCCCACCACAGCGGACAGCTCCGCTCCTAGCTACCTCTGTCCTCCCTGCCTAGAGGAGGAGGAGGGCAGCCACCCTGAGGAATCTGAGCGTTGGAAATCAATATTCCTCTCAGTTGCCCACTATCTGCTTCGGTGGCTGCCCTCACCCTGGCACAGGGACATCAGCTTCCCGCTGGGCCCGGCTGAAGCCAAGAGCTGGCACAGCGAGACTCCCCTTTGTTTCTGGTGTGGCCACTTGGGTGTGAGATGTTTCCTCTTCTCTTCCCTGCGACACTCAATTGGATTTGAGTTAAACAACAAATCCGTGGACTGTGGCTGGGCCGAGGAGGCAGCTAACTTGTCTCAAGCCCGGAGCACAAGCAAACCAACAAGCTAGCGAGAGCGACATCAACAAAGAGAAATAAAACTACTGTGCATTTGAAAAATGCAAAGCTGGTTTTAGAGTCCGAAAACCCCTTTCCCCAAATACCTGCTTCTTTGATTTTGTGTGACTTCCATTTCTTTGATGACTTTTCTCCTTCTTCTTCTCCTGCCAAAGCTGTATCCCTCTCCTTTAGCTGGATCACGCCAGGGCCATGTATGCGCTGCCCGTAACACAGCATGCCAAGGCCCCTTCCTCACTAATCTCCTGTGTGCTCGTATCCAAGCTTTTGAGAGAGCTGTGTGAAGGTAGGGCATTTGGGGGAAACATCTGGAAGAAGAAAGAAGAGAACTAGAGGCTGATGCAATGGTCTCCCATTCAAATGACCAGTTCGAGGCTCACGCACTCTCTTTCTCTCAAGTTGGTTTTTTGTTTTTTCCCACGTCTGGCTTTAAGGGTGAAAACATATTATTTTCAGGTAAATCCACAGTTGCATTTAAAATTCCCAGGCTGCCTTGGATTCATGAAAAAGTAGTTTCATTCATGTGCTACTGTATTAATGTGTGAAATGGTTAAATTAATCCTTCCATAGGATGTCTGAATAGGTTATTATAAGGTGCTTAGAGATTTGGCAGGCTAAGCCCCATCTTTCTTTCAAGATGTTAAGAGAATAAATGTAAATGCAGGAAACACTGCATGTGAGGCATCTGCTGTCCAACTGTACAATCTGAATGTCAGCACACTATTTAGGAAAAGTTAACCACAAGAGCAAGGGCACAGGATACCCACTAGGTTGAGACTTCTGAGGAAACCCAGGAACTTGAGACTGGACCGCCTTCCTGTTACCCAACCCTCCTGTCTTGGTTAAGACTCTTGTCTTCTAGGGGCATCTAGGTGGCTCAGTCAGTTAAACGTCTGACTCTTGGTTTCAGCTCAAGTCATGATCTCATGGTTCATGAGTTCGAGCCCTGCATCAGGCTCTGAGCTGACCCTGTGGATTCTGCTTGGGATTCTCTCTCCCCATCTCTCTGTTTCTCCTTTGCTCTCAGGCACACACACTCTCTCTTTCTCTCTCAAAAATAAATAAATAAACTGAAAAAAAAAAAAGATTCTTGTCTTCCAACAAAAACCAACTTGACCTAATTTGAACCAAGAGGGAAAAGTATTAAAGAGTTGCGGGGGTGTCTCACAGAATCCAGAGGCAGTGGGATGTCTCAAGGAGCACAAAAATAGGAACTGGAGGGAAATTGGGAATCCAGGCTGTACTATTTATTGCTTGCTCTGTTTTTCTCTGTGTTCTCTGTTTACTCTGTTCTTCTGCTTTTCTCTGCAGGTCAGCTTCTTCTATTGCTGCACGCACGTGGGGGAAGGTAGCAAGCCCAGTTCCTGAGCTTTGAGATTCCCTCAATGCCATCCCACACAGAGGAAATGGCCACCTCCGAATCCGAATTTTACATCAGTAGTCCTGTGGTCAGCACACCTGAGCTCACTCTTGCCCTATTCACACAGTTTGCCTGTTTCTTTTGTTCTTTTCTCAAAGCATCCTGTTCTTGTGTCAAGGCCACACATTTTGTATCTCACTTAGGATACTAATTAGATGTTTGTATTGTGTATTTAGTTGATTTTCAGTTTTCCCTTGTATCCTCTTACTTATCTTCTTTTTCAAGGTCAGCTTATTGTGTTTCATTCTGCTTCGTCTTGTTTTTATGCTGCTCACTTTATTCTGAGGTCTGGTTAACTTCGCTTGTCTACTTGGAATTGCAGGTAGGAGAATGACTTGGTTTGTTTCTAGGTTGCTTGGTGGGTCTTCTCTGTGTTGAAAGCACATGTCTGTTTCTCTGCTCTTTCACAATCAGAATGACTGGGGCGTTTGTAGATGCAAGCAGACTGCTGCAATTGGCAGGCTTTACTTCAGAATAAGCAAAGGAGGAGTTGGTGAGGTGGGGTGCTGGGTTTGGGGCTAGGTTGTCTCCAGATGCAATGGAGAGGTCTTCATCCAGGAGCACAGCATCCTCCCAAGCAGACCTAATTCTTGGGTCCCAAAAGGCTGAGACCCCTTTTGTTTTGCCTGTGGGTAAAACACTGGACTGCCTTTCTAGGGGTGGTGGAGAAGAGAGGGGAGGGAATCGTGGAGAAGCAATTGGCATGGTCATTGAATAAGTAGAATTTTCTACCTACCAACTGAGTTTGGAGCATTCCCAGGCTTCAGCAGTAGCTGCCTGGGCTCTCTGGGCTGATGCTCCCTCACTCTGTTTCGTTCATCAAAACCCCTTTCGTCCAGCAAAACTCTTTGCTCCCAAACTCCCTTCACGCCCCTGACATTTGCTAAAATATCGTGTTTGCTGATGATGCTCCTGAAGACTTATTCTTGTACATTCTATTGGAGTCTCGGAAGGGAGTAGAAACAAATATTTCACTCATTCTGCCACCTTGAACAGGAATGACTAAATCTGAATTTCAAATTCCAATTTCAAAATCCAGTTGGTCCACCTAGATGATGGGCCCACCCCTGTTCCAATAAACTGGATGGGAAGATCTCATGATTGCTAAAAGCAACCATGGGGTGGGCTGGAATGTCTCCCCTAAGGCAGTCACTACACCATTAATTTTAAGAATTTAGATTTTTCTTGTTTTGTTTGTAGGCTGTTTATTCTCTGCCTTGTTCCAACAGATCCTGGTCTCCTGTAACTCCCTCGTTCTCACCTTAAGCAGGACTAGGTCTATTGGTGAGCTGATAAACGTTCAGCAACTGGATCTCTTGGTTTGTGACATTTTCTGGTTTCTGTGGTGGATATACTCCCACTCTGGCAGATTTCAAACCTTCTGGAATTACTGAACGTGGAATTGAGGAGAAATGAACAAAATTGACTCTGCCAAGTGTGTGCAACCCACCTCCAGCACACCTCTGACTGGGGTAGAGCCATTGTATAGTCCTAGCCAAAGCATGGCCAACCAGTAAAGTTGGTTGAATCCATTAAGATACTTCAGTTACAAGGAACAGAACCAAAACACTGTTTGATGAAGCAAAAAGAGAAGTTTATCAGAAAGAACCCAGAATAAATCATGGAGTCCAAGGAAGAGCTGAATGTCCAGAACTTGGGAAGAGCTGACGTTGCTTTGGTGACCTCAGAAGCAGCGACACTTTAGGACTCGACTCCTCTTCCCAGTTTCTGGCTCTAATTTAAGTTCCTTAGAGAGAACCTGATTGTCCTCGAGTTAGGTGTTTTCACCTGGGGAAATGTAGCCCTATCTGACTTCAGTGACATTTAGCAAAACAGGACTTGCTTACATAATGTGTAGGATTCAGTGTAGAATAAAAATGTAGACCCCTTTGTTAAAAAAAATTATTAATAGAGCATTAAACCAACTGTAGGGCCCTTTTAAACACAGGACCCAGTGTGACTGCTCAGGTTATATGCTCCTGAAGCTGGCTCTGGCTGGTGGGGTTGGGGGGGGGGTGGGTGGGCGGAGCTCACTTTTGTGGTCCAATTGTGAGATCTGTCTTAGGTTCTCTTCTGAATTGCTCACTTGCGGGTATTGCAAGGCAAGCCCATGGAGAGGCCATGTGGCAAGTCAACCACATGAGTGAGCTTGGAAGCAAAGAAACTACCTTCCCCCATCCCCACCCCCCCATCCCAGCAAGTCTTCAGATGATACCGCACACCTGAATGATACTTTCAACTTCATGAGAGACATTCAGGCAAAGGCACCTATCTAATCCATACTTGGATGACTAACATACACTAAGTATGAAATAATAGGTGTTTGTTGTTTTAAACCACAGGTGTTTGTTGTTTTTGAGGCTACTTTGTTACCCCACAAACAATAACTACTATAGTGTTATTTATTACTTTTGACCTATCGAAATGTATTATAATTTACACATGGGGGTGTTGAGTGAGTTTATTTATTATGTCATCTAGCCTTAACTAACTTCATCCTCACAGAAGCTGTCCAAGTGATTTTAAAACATTTCTGCAAAGAAACTAGAGATTGGAATTAAGGCTGATAATGCAAACAAACTCACCTCCAGAAAATGGCTCTTAAATACATTTGAAGGAAAAAAAATAACAATGACTAATCAGATCCGTCAAGATGATGACCAAAAAAAAAAAAATCAACATTTTTGAAATGTGGACTTACATCCCCTTGAAATTGTAGCTAATCATGGTAGTACATGTATAAAAATTATAAATAAGTAAATATTCATATGTTTGTGCATACTCAAATGTACTTAACTGATGGTTTGCATGATCCAAACAGATCGGTGATGGCTGTTTCTGTGCTTGAATAGGGTTAGGGGAGAACACCAGTACCCTGTTCTGAGGTCACTTGATTACAACACCATCATCGCAAGAGAGGACAATGGTTAGGTGGGCCAGGTGCAGCCTGGGACAGCAGTTTAGAGTGAGAAGCCATTTAAAATAATCAGGAAACTAACAAGCATTTCATGAAGATAGGGACTAGTCACAGCCACACTAAATCACAGTCACACATGATGGAGATGCATTATTCTTACTTGGATATTAAAGAGAAGAGTGATTCCAGAAGACTGGAAATCCACAGGAAAACTGTAATCATACATGCAATTTACAAAATAATTTTGGTTTGGATATATAATATTCATTCAGAAAAATATCTTAAAGACCTGTGTACAGTTTTACAAATAATAGTAACATGAACCTACTGTAACCACCACCTGGGTCGAGAATTAGAATGTGGCCAGCCATCTGGAAGCCTTCCAGGTATCTTCTCCAGTCATATCCCTGTCCCTCTACCCTGGAAGCCACTTTTGTTCTGACTTCTGTGATCATTCTTTTTGGGCTTTACTTGATAGTTTTACCACTTTGGCATGTCTCCATAAACAATATGGTTTGATTTTACCTGTCCTTATGACTGGAAATTTTACACAAATGGAAATCATTCCACATCGTATCCTTTTGCCTTTTACCTTTTGTTCAACACTGTTTGAGAGTCATTTGTGCTTCAAATAGCTACATCTATCTTTATTGATATACAGTCCTCATTTTATGAATATCCTACTTATTTATCCATTCTTTGTAAGAGAACATTTGGCTTATTTCCAGTTTTTAGTTATCATCAGGAATTCTGCCTTAAACATTCTGGTACATTTATCCAAGTGTACACATACATGAGTTTCTCTAGGACATATGTGATACGGAAGCACAGAGTTATAAGCTTATCTTTGCGTATCTTCAAATGGAGTGGATAACGACAATTCTTTTCCAAAGTAGTTGTACCAACTTACACCTCCCTTCCACTCCACAGTGTTTGGACTTCTCACTATTACACACCTTATCCAATCTTGGTATTGCCAAACTTTTGAATACTTGCCAGTCTCGTGGGTATGTAGAGTTATCTCTTTGTGGTTTTAATTTGCATTTCCCTCATTACCCATAAAATGCTTTTACACTTATGTATTGGCCATTTGGATTTCATCTTTGGTAATTTATTGGGTTTTGTCCATTTTTCTATTGAATTGAGTTTTTCTTATTGATATGGAGTAGGTTTTTAAAATAGATTTTCAATTTATTGACACATATATTACATATTCTGTAACATAACATATTTACATCTTCTTCCAATTTACAGTCTGACCTTTCATTATTTGTGTAGAATCCTTTGGTGAATACAAGTTCTTAATTTTAATGTAGCCAAACTCATGTATCTTTCCTTTCTGATCTTGTTTAAGAAGACATTGCATATATTTTTATGTGAAAGTATTCTATATTGTCATCTAAAAGCTTATAGTTTCACCTTTTACACTTAGATCTGTAGTCTACCTGGAATTCATCATTGAAAATGTCTTCCTCTCCTCATTCATCTGCCATGCGTCTTTTTCATATGTCAAATGTCCACACATGTGTTTATCATTTTTCTGTTCTCTCTATTCTGTTCCATTAGTCCATCTGTCCATTCTGTGCCAAGACTATGCTGCCTTTACTACAATTTAAAACAAATCTGGTGTCTGGTAGAGCAAGTCTTTCTACTTCATTGTTTTCTTCAGAAGAGTCAGAGATTCTTTGTGTTTACATCTAACTTTTAGAATCAACTTCTCAAATTTTACCAACACCTTGCTAGAATTTTGGCTAGGATTAAGATTACATGGAATCCATGAATCAGCTTGGGGAAAATTAGTATCCTTCCAAAATTGGGTCTTCTCATCCATGAATATGGTATATTTTTCAATTTGTTCAGGTTTTCTTTAATATCTCTCAATACAGTGTTAAAATTTTGTCTGTGCATATCTTCCATATGTTAAAAACATACTTATATTAATTGCTTCATATGTTTTACATAATTATTTACTGATTTATAGGAATACAATTGAGTTTTGTATATTGCTATTGTATCCAGCTACCTCGGAAAAATCCCTCATTAATTCTAATAATTTATCTGTAGGTTATTTTAGATGTCCTATGAACATACTGTTGTTGTTTTTCTTGCCCTTCCTTTGCACTGTCTAGGGCCTCCAGTATAACATTCAATATTATAATTTTTATGCATGTATCTTACACCTTTGTGAAACTGTAAGTTCAATGAGGGATAAATCATTGTACAACAGGGATATTCAATAAGCATTTGTTGAATGAATCATGGAATGAATGAGCTATTCCATCATCCAGATGGCTAATCATAGCAGAAACCATAAATAATCATGGAGGCAGGAGACAAGTTGACAAACTGGGTTAAAAATCAAAATCAGAACCAACAGTACAAAATATACTACTGGAGACCAACGTGTAGGTGCAGAATACATGCATTAGCCTAGTCAAGGACCTGAGCTGGGTACAGAAAGAGGGACAATAACTGATTTTCTTGAGCTTCTGGTACAATGTAAGGCACTTAAATTCATAACTCTCTTCCCTAAAGAAATTGTGGGTGGGGTTTTTTTTAGTGTGTTACTGTACTTCTACTACTTTTAGCATAAAGCCCAAATTTTGTATATTCTTGTCCCTGCCCACCTGTCCGACCTTGGTCTTAGAAGGGTCTAACCTCCCCACCTCCCACCTCATCATCCCTTGTTGTGTTCCACTCACTCTGACTTCTTCCTGGTTTCTAGAAAATTCCAAGCTTTCTCTAATAGTGCTTTGCCTATCTGTTCCTTCTACTTGGAACACTCTTCCCACCGTCCCTCCTCTGGCCATGCCTGTTAATTTGTCAGGTCTCTGCTCTATTGTCACTTTCTCAAGCAAGCCAACCCTCATTTTCACCATGTAGCTTAGCTACATGGTGTATACTCTTAAAGCCCCTGTACTTTTTCCTTAAAGGTTCTTACCAAAATAGCAATTTTATTCCTGTGTTATTATTCGACTAACGTCTCCTAATTAGATTGTAAATTCCAAAACAGGGGTGGCTGTGTCTAGCTTGCTCACTGCTGGCTTCCCCAGCACCTGGCTAGTGTCTGACACACACATGGCGGGTAAGAGTCACTTCCTGAACTAAAACCTGTAGATCTTCACTCTTGGCTTTCCTTTATGTCACTGCCCCTCTGTCCTTTCCCTTTCTCTCTGATGCCCTCAGATGCTCCCTGCTTGTTCCCACAGCCCTGTACCCTTGATTCTATGATGCTGCTTAACCATGTGGAACCCTATGCACCTCCACCTCCAGACTGGTCTTATTAAGTTCACCTTGTACTGTCAGCCCCTGCAACGTGTCAGGCACATAGTAGGCCCTGATATATATTAGCTTGACTAAATGAATAAATGCAAATGAATAATAAACAACGAATGAAGTGTGTATGTGCATACAAGTATTTGAGAGTCTCTTACCATGGGGCAGTCTCTTAAATGAAGATAACTAATTGCATGCTTTTATGATAATTTAGTAATTAATCCCCCTTTGAGATAGAACCACCTTACACCAAATTGCAGTCAGTTGTGAATATTCTTGCAGAGAGGATCTGGGTAGCGTATGCATGTGTAGATGTGTATGTAATATAATATATATTTTTTTCTTTCTAAAAAACCTTACAAAAATAAAGAAAATGTCAAAGCCTTTTAAAGGGCGCGATCACGCTGAGTAATACAACCCTTCCTTGATTTTTGCATTATTTCAGTATGAGATGTTTTTATGGCTCTTGCTAAAAATAAAAGACATTTCAGAGTTTCTCAGTAAATGAAGCACTGTAGACTTTTCAGTTTTGTTGTTTCCCCTAAAATTAATATAATTAATTAAAATCCCATGTGAGTGTGATTTACAATCTGTGAGTCAATGAGTCACAGACTCTTATGCTAATAGGGCAGTTCAGCTTTCTGAGCTCTTTACAAAAAACTGTGCCCCAGCGAAGGGCCAAGAACAGAGGTAAGGTGACAAAGAGGCCCAGAAGGAAGGACCTCTCTAACCAGGCCGTGGTATATTTATATTGTGTTTGGAATGGAGGAGTCTGAGGATGATTTGGAAAGACAACTGCTTTTATCAAGTGTAAGAAATTAGTTTAACTGAATTTAAATGCAATTACAGGAGCAGCTGGTGAAGGCTAATTTCTCTTCAGTCTGGTTTCTCAAGAACCGCACCCCCATTCTGTTCCCTGGGAAGGGATCAAGTTTCAAGCTTTACATCATTGACACCAACCCTTATAGGCTGGCCTTGGTGGAGGTCAGTGCTAGGAGCCACAGAGGACGGGGATTACCTCTCTCCTGGTGTTTACCTGAATTTGCTCCTCCCCTTTCCTTTGTAAAGAGACCCAAGGCCGGGTGCCAGCATCATGTTGACGTTACTTTGAAAGGCTCAATTTCCACTAGGGTCCATTCTGACTCGATCTCTGTCTAGATGGCACCGGGGCTGGAATCCAGGGTTTTTAGCTGCTTCTCCTGGTTCAGGATGGTGAATCCTGTGTGATGAGGAAAATCTTTGACTTCAAGAACTGAAAAGCTCTTAAATGTCATCTACCTGGGCCAGATCACTAACCTGATAGACTGAGAACAGACAGCCTGGGAGCAATATCCTGACTGCCAGTCCAGTGTTACTGGTACCAACACCCCACACTCCATAACCGCACCTCAAAAACGTCAGGCCCATTCTTTCCACACGGGAAATCCCTGCCACCCCAAATCCAGCTCAGTGCATGCACCTGATCCCCTCAAATGCACTAAAGTGAATACAGTGTTCGGGCCTGGTGTTTGGGTCAAGGCTTTGCCGTTCTTAAAATACGGAATGTATAAACCATCTCTGTCATCTACACCCCCATATAAAGGAACTTATAAAATCATTAGTAGGAGAAGGGATTGTCACAGATAAGAGAGAGGAAAGAGATAAGGACACTGGAAAAGGAGGTTTTGGGGAAGCTGATCAAAGGAAGAAAGAAGGTGGGCACTCTGGGTAAACACTGCAGAGGTCTCCTGGCCGGTCCTGGTCCTGCTCCTGGCTCAGATCAAGTGATCCTCCAAGTGGGGGGTTGGAGGGAGGCCCTGTGGAGTCTCACTTCCCCAAGGGTTACCTGGTTTCTAGCTCTGAAATGGTGGCCCCAGCGGGACCTGGGATTTCCTGTCTTGTGGGCAACCTCCCCAGGGGCCTCCACGTATGAGAAATGTCATGTGAAGCTTCTGGGTTTCTCTCAAGTGTCACCAGACAAGGGCATCAGCCACAGGCCGGGCGGGGCCGAAAGATGGCCAAGCTGCTCAGTGTGCCCATCCAGCCAGTGGCATCCCCCCACAGCCCCACGTTTCCTGGAACTTTACAGACTGCCAGATGCCTTCAAGACAAAGCTGATGGGCCCCGGGAACATGGCTCTCAACTCTCCCCAGCAACGAACGCTCTCCAAGGCCATCACCCTGCCGGCCCCCTCTTCACTCTCATCCTGCCTTATCTATGTGTTGGTCCCCCTTCCGCTTGGGTACAAGGCCACTCTCCCATTTCCCCCACCTTCCCAGGTGCTCACACATGAGCACACTGAGGCTTGTGCCTCGTGGGGCTGCAGGGACCCCCTGGGCCCTGGCCTCCTTGGAGATCTCCTCAGGCCCCTGCAGCTCACCTGTCTTCAGCATCCTCTCTCCCTCCTGTCACGCACACCTCCCTCTTGTCCCATGCAGGGCACTTCCTGAGGGCTCCTCATGTGGCCCCACGTTCAGCATTATTACTGAACAGACTAACACCTATAAAGGTTGTTCACCGCAGGCCTCAAGGCAGCATGTAGGCTCCAGATACTTGAAGATGGTTTGCCAAAAACAAAAGACTGACCCCCCCCCCCCCCACAGGAGAACCAAGGCTGTTATCAAAGCCAAAGGTCCCAATCTCATTTCCTGAAGGTTTGTTGCCTACAACCTAGGATTCAGGTCAGATGAAATTATCAATTCCTTTTATGGGGGCTCGCGTGTCTTTTTTCTCTTCCATGAATTGGCACATCACAGGGGCTTTCTCAAATTATCGGCAGGGTTTGGAGGAGAGGAGGGACCCCCAAATGCCTGTGAACATTAATAATGTTAGTAAGATCTATTGGAGGCGGGGTCCTAACACACACAGCTCAGCGCCCACGACACACAGCTCGTGCAGCTGATGGCCCCTGCCAGGCCCCGAGAGGTAACGAGGGTGATAAAGAATGGCAGTACATCTGTGACTCTTAACCCCCAAGAGGGACTCAGCTGTAAGGCAGACCTTACTGAAATCCTTACTTTCCTGGTTCAAACTAGCCAGCCCGAGGCCCCGGCTAGAAGAGCTTGCGGCTTCTGTCGGACAACCTGCTCACTCCTGTCTCCACACCAAACCTGCTCTATTCCAGGCTATTACTTTTATATGAAACTCTCTTCCCGATCAACTCATTTTGTTCAACCCCTGCTAACTGTCTTGCGACTCCCATCCCCCAGTGAGCCATACCGGGAAGACAGGGGACGGCGAGGGGGCAAGAGTGGGCATGGGGCAGGATGAAGTCACTGTCAGCAATGCACCTGCAGTCAGTGGGAGCTACGGCTGGTAAACGAACCTCAAGTTCAGCCCTCCAAGACCCACAGGCAGCCAGGCTTCTGCATAGGACTGGACGGGAGGAGCCCTTTAGGACCAGACAAGAAAGAGTTTTGTTTTCTGAGCATTGACTTGCAGCTCAGCCCATGTGAGGGCTGTTCACTGAGGTGTCTCAGCCAGGTGGTAGATTTCTCCTGTTGTCCTGTGACTTGGCTTGAAGCGGAAGATGACCCGTGTCACCTGGCACCCTGATAACAGAGAGCAAATTCCAGCAAAAAAGTGCCCATGCCTGGGCTGGCCATTCTTGTGCCCAGCAGGTAGCTCCCTGCCATCTGGCCACCTTAGAGGGACCACAGCCGCTCTGCTCCTCGCCCACCTGGCTTCAGCTGCCTCCCAACCCCAGTGACAGGGACAGCATCGCCAATACTAGGCATAAACCAGCCTCCGATTTACCTGCTTTCCTGCTCTGGGGACTGGGGACCAGGTCCCCTAATGCTGTTGTGCCCTAGTTTTCCACAGAGCTGATGCCCTGTCCCTTGAGGTAAGCAATCTTCCAACCTTATTTGCAAATACTGAAAATACAAAGCTCAAATGCATTTGTGGCACTCAGGGCACTGACATTTGTCAGGGGACTTCACCAGAGATTTCCTAAGGCATTAAGTGAAGAAAACAAGTACTGGATAGATGGGAATTTGGGGGCAAAGCGTGCACACATGTACATTGCGATGGCCACTTATTCTAATATAACATTACAAAGAGGAGGTCCAGAAAGAGATCAGGTAGAGGACCTGGGCAGCAAAGAACTGTCATAATTTCACCATGTTTCTTAAAAGGCGTTTTTAAAAGTGTGGTAGCTTGTGTTGCTCCTACAAATCTGAGCACTCTGTTCATTGGTTTATTTACACAGTGACTTATTTCGGGAGTACATTACAAGAATACACGTGATAAAATGTGAAAGTATAGATAGATACATGGGAAAACATGTATGGGAGGGAAATTTTAGAAAGGGAGGGGAAATCTGGCATGTGGATATATGGATTATAGGGTTACATGGATAATAGAGGTGAGCCACTAATCAAGAACAGATGATTGCTAAACACTGTCCTCTTCACTGGTGTTGGTGACATTAATCAACACCTGTATAAACAAGGTGCTGGCTCCACATGGGCTAAGACATGCTCCTGCCTTCCAAAAACTCAGGGTTTTGGGGCAAATAGAAGGGTCCTTGTCCAAATGGGGTCCTGTCACAGATTCGTAGAGAAAAGAAGACTGGGGTCAGCAATGTGGGTCCACATAAGTATCCCGGTGGAGACTCACCGTGTACCTGCTGATCTGTGCTGTGCTCCCCCCACTGCATGCATGTCTGGCCGGCAGCCCCACTTCTCCCTGGCTGAGGTCCATGGGGAACCTGGCCACGCCCCCATAAAGCAGCACCCCTAAACTGCTCCTAGCCAACATGCCCTCATCCGTAAAACACTCAGCATTGGTAGCACATCTCATGGTTGGAGCCACTCCTACTATAATGTCTAACAACTTGCTAAGTACCTGCATGGATTTATTTGTCTGACGAATTCACTTGAACACTGACCCAGAAGAAAGATTCAGTGTCTGATGACAGGGGGAAGAAGGCTGAAGCCAGGGCCACATCTCCACACACGTTGGTGTTGGCATTTCCGGAAGCAGTCCCCTCATTGAAGGAAACTGTGAAGACCAGGATGGGGGAGAAGGGAAGGAAGTTTTCGCAGCTCATCATTTGGCTAACACTGTTGCACTGATGGCAAGGCTCTCTGTCTAGATCAATTCTTGTGTTCATTTGAGCAAAGTAGTACTAACACATTTTTTAGTGTTTATTTATTTATTTTGAGCGAGCGAGTGAGAGAGAGAGAGAGAGAGAGTATGTGTGTGTGCACAAGCAAGGAAGGAGCAGAGAGAGAGGAAGAGAGAGAATCCCAAGGAGGCTCCATGCTGCCAGCACAGAGCCTGACGTGGAGCTTGATCTCATGAACTGTGAGATCATGACCTGAGCTGAAATCAAGAGTTGGTCCCTTAACTGACTGAGTCACCCAGGGGCCCCAATACTAGCCCGTTTTAATTCATGCATTTGATTTGTTTTTTCCAAGTAAAAAACTCTGGATTTGGTTTTGGCCCCATCTCTAGGCAATGTTGGAAAGAAACAAATTGCATTTCAGCACTAGAGTCTCACCCTGGATTCCCCTGGGTGGATCCTCACCCTGAAGCACCCAAAAGTCTCATATTGTCCACTGGATATTCAGTCTCTTCCTGTAATAGATCTTAATGGGAATCACTTATCTTTTTTCTCATCTCAAGAGTAATCCATTAAATTAGCTAAATCTGACTGCCAACCTTTATATCCAAAAATAATACAGAAAATAAAATTAAGAAAAAGTGTATACCTAAATCCAACTCTTTACTTTTCCAGCTAATATTTGATTATTTTAGACATAATTCAATGATGCTAGACTCTTTTCTAGTATTAAATTACTCATTTTTTTCTTTTTGAGTCAAAATCCTGATGGAGAACAAGTAAATCCTAGCGCCAGCTCTGTTCCCTGAATCTGTTGCTTCAAGGCCTCTTGACATCAGGCTCTCGCTGGGAGTTCTTGTCTGTCCTTGGGTCCCACTCCAGCAGACCAGGGGCCAGTGGGTACAGGAACCAGAAATAAGGCTTTCTCATCAGAAAGAGCTGAGCTGAAATTCCAGCACAACTACCCAGTTACTGTCTTGATGTTCTCATTTGCAAAAAGAGGTTCCTAACACCTACTTCACAGGCATTTTATAAGGAGTAAATAAAATAATAAATGTGAAAAGCTTAGCACGGTGTCTGGCTCACAGTAAGGATGACAGTCATCACCACCATGATGTCTTCCTTATCATCATTGTCACAGCCATCACTGATTCTTATAACCAATTCAAAAACAAGCCACACATTTCCTTTAAATCTCTGATTCCCAGTGGAGGGCTAACCTTGTGGAAAGGTGGTGGGATTTGTGTCCATCCTAGCTGTTAGCTCTGGGTCTGCCATCTCGGACAGCCTGCTTAGCCTCTCTGGGTCCTCTCACCTCGTCTGTCCAGTAGGGATGACAGTTGCTGGGAGGGTTAGCGTGGGGGTGCGTACAACGCATCCAGATCCATTAAAGATTGGCTTTCTGCACCTTCATCCTTTCTTCTTTCACTGTAACGAAATATTAGAAGAAATCGCACCCACATGAGATGCCACACATCTACCTAAAAGCCTTGTAATAGGCTAGGCAAAATATTTAGTCTCATTGCATCAGACTCTATTCTCTTTGGGCTCTGCTTACAATGGGTATTAATCACTTAATCATACAAGCTAATTCATACTCATCTGTTAATCAGTTAATGGCTCTTCCATAAGCATTTACATAATGTTTTTAGCCAGAAAAAAAAAATGCAGTCTCCCAAAGGCTCCTAGGAAGTGTCCCTGTGGTGAGCCTACCCTGCCTGGTGACAGGGACTACCTTCATGTGGAGAATCTTCCATAATGACCCAACGGCAGCCCATCCTGCCTGTGCCTGAGCCTGTGCCTGAGCCTGAGCCTGAGCCTGGGTCTGCTTGACTTGACAAGATCCCCATTTGTTTGCACGGGTCTGTTTAAATGCTTGCTCTCTGATGGCTGCGTTTCTTCACACACCCAGATGCACAGTACAATACCTGCCCCCTCTTGTTAGAGTGAATGCACAGCTGGGCTTGTGTCTTATTAGCAGGCTGGGGCTGGGTAAGGGGGCAGCAAGGAAGAAGGAAACTTATATCTTGGAAGCTGGCCACTTCTGTGTATAACAAATACAAACCGGAACCGGGTGACACTTGGGACCAACAGCATAAGCCAAGATAGAGGTCACTCTTGCAAGGAGTCTGTGTTCCTGGTAGAACGACACCAATAATCAAAGTTAAATGATTTCTTGCCATTGTACATTAAGACCAGAACATTGGAGAAAATGCCTCTTCAAGACTCAGGGTGCCCACTGTTGCACCATTTGGTTGTATAAACTTGTCACTATCTGCACCTGGGTGGCAGCTCAGCTGTGGTCAATCCCTGGGGGGGAGGATATTAACCCTTTTGGTGACAGAGGCTGGCTCGGCTTATTCTGCAACCATCTCAGTTTCTGGAAACAAGCCACATCATGTCTTGAAGGTGGAGAGTGGATGGAATCTGAAAGACGGTAGGTCACAGACTGGCAGAGAGGGCAAGGAATGATTGACAAGAACCGTGGGCGAATCTCTGAGAGGTTGTGTGACTTTGTTTGTATTGAAACATAAACTGTGGATTGGATGGGGCTCAGACATTTGGCTACAGCACACATTTGGAAAACGCATCAGCCACAGCAGCCACAGCACCTAACGCGCATCTTTGTTTGAGTAACGCTGATGGGAAGTGACTCAGCAAAGGCTGTAAAATGGGTTGCATCGGGAAAGCCAAAGACTTCTGCTCCCAGGTCAGATCCTGAAGGCTAAATCCAGAGTTTCACTTCGTTCTTGGATTTGCTGCTGCTGCCTCCACTGGGGCCACCGGATAGCCAAGGGCCTGGGATGGTCTCCAGTCGTCTCCAGCACCCTGGCTTGGGAAGCAGGCTTTGAGTCCAAGGGTGGACATCTCTGTGGCTAGCCATCTGGTTAATGCTCATCACGCCCGTGTGGGACGCCAACAGGGAACAGACTTAGGACAGAATCAATAATCTGGCAAGGAGGAGGAAGCTCACAGCTTCACAGATGAGCTCCTGAGCATTAATTAATTTATTCATTAATTCCATAATAATTCATTAAGGGCATATTATATGACAAGCAATGCGAAGACATAGAGTGATGGTGCCATTATAAAGATATATAAAGACATACCTTTATGATATATAAGATATACCTTTAAGATATATAAAGACATGTCTTTAGGAAGCCCATACTGGGGGAGCAAGACAACCACACGGACGTGTAATCAGAGTACAACCTTAATAAATAGTGTTTTTGTAATGTGTACAGAGTGTTACAGGACTATAAAGGAATATGCAAATCTGAGGAATTCCATTAAAGCTTCACAGAGGAAACGGCATGAGGGCTGCAGCTCAAAAGGTGACTGGGAATTTCTACAGACACGGGAAAAGGAGAAAGTAGCAGACTTTAAAATCAGGCAGACCAATCCGCTAGCCCTAGATCTACTTGTGCAATGCTGACTTCAGTATTTAGTCTCTGTTTCTCCATCTGCAAGATGGAAATAATAAGCCTATCTTGCAGAATTTTACAAGAATTGGAGATCATCTATATTCAAAGAAGTCGTGGCTTTAGCACGTTAACCAGCTGGGTCTTGAAAGAGGACGTTTTATATAGCTGGTATACCATGAGTAAAAACAGAGACATGTGGAAAGAAACAGTACATTTTGCCAACAGGAGGTAGTTTACCACATCGGGAAAGTAGGCCTGGGAGGAGGAAATAACAGATGACTCCAGACAGATGATTGGGGTTCATTTATGATGAGCCAGGACCGTCTTAGGTGAAGAAGAGCCAGGGTCATTCAGGCTTGCCCATGACCGCTCTGCCCAAGGGCTCACTGCGAGTCTGCTTCACGGGTGGCTTCCGCCCAGTCTTCCCGGTTCTTCCTCCTCCCCACGCCTCCTCCGTCCATCATACTCTGACAGTCCCCACGCCATGCCCACGGCTCTATCCTCAGCATCGCCATATGCCATTCCTCCTAATTCTTTAGCAGTCACGTCTATTTAGAGCTGTATTGAAAGTCACTTCTATCACTTCTCCTGCAGGTGCATTCTAAGAATACCCAACAACAAAAATCCAAACAGGCAAACAAAGAAATGACAGAGAGATCTTGATGACACCGAGAATTCATTGCCCTCTAGACTTTGCTTTCTTCAAGAGTTAGTTGGAAAGAATAATATTACCAACTTCGTGGGATTAAATGAGATAATTCCGTGAAGTGCAAAGTAAATCCTTATCAGCTTATTAGCTGCTATTATTATGATTGTTCCTAGCTTTATAAAATAGGTAACCATTCAATACATTTGAGTGCTTACTATGTGCACAGAATCAAAACATTCCTTTACAAACATATAATTCACCTACAACTTTTTGGGCAGATATATTCTGCAGAGAAGAAAGCACAAGCATATGGGAGCAGTATAATTTAATCACCACCTAATTAGCCAAACTATTTAAAATCAGCCTTACAATGATGATGAAAACATTCTCACTTCTAAATGCCGGAAGCTGCGTCTTCCTGTAATTCTCTCCCTGGAAAACTGCGCACTGAGGGGCTCTTGGCTCAGTGTGGACGCTTCCTCTCCATCACATTCAGACCTCACTGAGTCTAGTCATTTCCTTGCTTTGTCATTAGAGGAGGCCAGGATGGCCTCTGTTATCTTTCCTCATTTTCTTGATGTTTCTCCTAGTGGTGATTGTCCTTTGTGTGGGAGGATGTGCCTGAGATAGGGATAATAGGACCCAATATTTATTAAGACTTGCTACATGGTGGGGGTGCCTGGGTGGCTCAGTCGGTTGAGCGTCTGACTTTGGCTCAGGTCATGATCCCACAGTTCGTGGGTTCAAGCCCCGCATCAGGTTCTGTGCTGGCAGCTCGGGGCCTGGAGCCTGCTTCGGATTCTGTGTCTCCCTCTCTCTCTCTGCCCCTCCCCTGCTCATGCTCTCTCTCTCTCTCAAAATTAAATAAACATTAAAAAATTAAAAAAAAAAAAAGACTTACTACACGGCAGAGGCCATTTAAGCATTTCACTTTTGTTTTTCTTGAGAGAAAGTGAGCGACATGAGACAGAAGGAGAGAGAGACAGAGACAGAGAGACAGAGAGAGAGAGAGAAAGAGAGAATCTTAAGCAGGCTCCATGCTCAGCGTGGAGCCCAATGAGGGGCTCAATTTCACGACCATGAGATCATGACCTGAGCCGAAATCAAGAGTCAGAAGCTTAACGGATAAGCCACTCAGGTGCCCCCAAACATTTCACACTAACCCTCCCATAGCCCTATGAGATTAACACCATGAGTATCTCCATTTTCTAGAAGAAGCCAAGGCTCCAAAGGGTTAAATAACCTGCCCAAAGTCTCTCAGCTGGTAGGTAGTGCAGCCAATATCCACCCCCAGGCAGTCTGCTTCCAGCTTCCCTAAGAGTCAGATAATCCAAAAGCAGTAGAAACCTTTGGGCTAAGAAGAGGCAGTTGCTGGGGCGCCTGGGTGGCGCAGTCGGTTAAGCGTCCGACTTCAGCCAGGTCACGATCTCGCGGTCCATGAGTTCGAGCCCCGCGTCGGGCTCTGGGCTGATGGCTCGGAGCCTGGAGCCTGTTTCCGATTCTGTGTCTCCCTCTCTCTCTGCCCCTCCCCCGTTCATGCTCTGTCTCTCTCTGTCCCAAAAATAAATAAACGTTGAAACGTTGAGAAGAGGCCGTCACTGTGAGCGAACCCAATTCTTAACTCGTTTCCCAATTAACCCAAAGCTTCTCTTACAGAGTTTAGAGGAAACCCTGTTTTCAGACTGTCCAGTGATGAAATTATGAACACCCAAGCCAGGTAAATAAATGTCCAATGGAAGGTTTCTCTGAACAGCTAATTATAAAAAAAAAAAATCTGTTATGACAGAAAAGCCCAGAGAAACTTAGAACAGAGTAAGAGGCCACAGTGTTCAAAGAATCAATCAAAAAGGAAAAACACTGTAAATACGGAGAAAGCCCACGAACCGAGACCAAAGTACAAGACTCTCAGCAGGAATGTTCTACAGAGGATTAAAGTGTTTGACAGACAACTGGGCTAGATGATTTTAAAAGATCTTTCTAAACCCAGAGATGCCATTATTCAATCAGGAATGTAATTTTTTTTAAGTTCCCAGTGTTCATGTTTTTAATCTCGTGGACTAATTCATAGCAGGTCAGCATAAGTTTGGCGCTGCCATTGCCTCCAAACATTTCCACATCCAAATTCCACTGTGCACACCAAACCCCACGTGTTGGCTCCACTGACCCCTTCTTTCCATGCACCTTATCTCGGTTAATGGTCTCACCATTGCCAGTCACCCCGACCTGGTGCTCAGAGTCTTCCTTGACTCCTCCTATACCCTCGGGCTCCACATCCAACTGGTCAACAAGCACGATCAGCATCTAAAGTGTCTTCCCTAGCTGTCCTCTCCTACCCCACCATGGCCCTGTTGGTGCAAGTAAGTCATACTACAGTACCTACTGTGGACTAAAGACACAAAGATGAAAGTCATGGTCCTTCCCCTCAAGGAGCTCACAGCCTGGTAAAGGAGACAGGCTTATACACAGAACTCAAGACCCAGGCAAGAGGCATACAGGAGGTACAGTAAATGATACAACAGATCAATATGTATCAAGCATCTTGTTACCTCACCTGGTCACAAAAGGCTCCTAGTCCACCTGCCTTGTCTCCTCATCCTGTCCATTACTCACACTGCCAGCCTAACAATCCCCTCTTTTGGTGTCACTTGATGCTCAGAAGCATAAGGGCACCTGGGTGGCTCAGTCGGTTGAGCATCCAACTCTTGATTTTGGCTCAGGTCATGATCTCACAGTTTTGTGAGTTCGAGCCCCCCATCAGGCTTTGCACACTGACCTCAAGTAGGCTGCTTGAGATTCTCTCTCTCCCTCTCTTTTTGCCCCTCCCCCACTAGTGCTCTCTCTGTCTCTCTCAAAATAAACAAATAAACTTAAAAAAGAAGAAGAAGAAGAAGTGTTGGATGGCTGCACTTGTCCAGGTATGTGAAGGGCAGATTTCTGTGCCTTATGCTGAATATAACCTACTGCAGAAGTGACGGGTGCTTATGAGCTTGTCCAGAGACGTTTCCGGAGTAAGATGAGCCCCCGGGAAAACAGAGGCATTATATGATTGGCAAGAGGACTAATACCAGACTCAAAAAGAATATTCACAGAGGTGGGAGGAAACCAGGAAAGAGAAAGACAGGGAAGATAGAGTGACAAGAAGTTGAAAACAGTCAGTGGCAACGAATGTTGCTGAAATTTAAGCCAGAAGAGAACTAAAAGCCAGCTACTGGTTGCCTACTGGTTTTGCAAAAGCTACACCTTTCCATTGATTGGATCAGATATCAGGCTTCATGGGTTTGTGATTTGATTATGAGGTACAGGAGGGCTGCAAGGATCCCTGTATCCCCTTTTAACATGACTGGGAGTGAAAAAGATGTATTTAAAGCATTCCATCCTATATTCAATTTATTTAAGCCCAACATGTTGGTTTTTCCTTTTTCTTTTTTTTTTCTTTTTTTGAGAGAGAGGGAGAGTGAGGGGGATGGGGCAGAGAGAATGGGAGAGAGAGAATACCAGGCAGGCTCCACGCTTAGCATGCAGAGCCCAACATGGAGCTCAAGCCCACAACCATGGCATCATGACCTGAGCCATATCAAGAGGGAGACGCTTAATGGACTAAGCCACCCAGGCGCCCCCAACGACTTGGTTTTAACTGCTGAGAGCAGAGACCATCTCGTTTCTCTTCATATCCTTATCCCATGGTAACCAGCAGTGTTTGATGCATGTTTGTTTGTTTGTTTGTTTGTTTAGGACAATGGTAATTTTCCTGTAATTTGTTCTTAACTAAAATATTTGAGGGTGCGTGGAAAGGGTTGCTTCCACCAATGGTTTCAAACATCGTTCATTGGGTTTTTTGTTCTATTGATTTGCATTCTCTCTAGAGAGGCAACTAGCTGAGTAGGCAAAAATAAACTTTCAGGGGCGCCTGGGTGGCGCAGTTGGTTAAGCGTCCGACTTCAACCAGGTCACGATCTCACAGTCCGTGAGTTCGAGCCCCACGTCGGGCTCTGGGCTGATGGCTCAGAGCCTGGAGCCTGTTTCCGATTCTGTGTCTCCCTCTCTCTCTGCCCCTCGCCCGTTCATGCTCTGTCTCTCTCTGTCCCAAAAATAAATAAACGTTGAAAAAAAAATTTTTTTTAAAATAAATAAAAAAAAATAAATAAATAAACTTTCAGAGATCACATTTGAGTAATCACAAATTCTGAACTTATATTGGCCCAAATTAAGATTTATTTTCGTAATTTTGGCAGCTCTGAATTTGCAGTGTAAGTCAACAAGAAAACAGGACTCACATTGCCCCCATAACCACCAAACAATTTATAAACAACTTGGATGGAAGCTTCTATGATGCAAAGCAAATCTGCACCAGTATGCCACATCAGGTCAGATGGCAGGACTCACTTTACGTTCACCCTATTTCCTGGATGGACAGTGCCTGGTCCTAAATGTTCCCTTTATTTCTATTTTTATTTTTTAAATGTTCTATTTATTTGTGAGAGAAAGAGGGGCAGAGAGAGAGAGAAGGGGGCAGGGGATCCGAAGTGGGCTCTGTGCTGACAGCAGCGAGCCTGACATGGGGCTCGAACTCACGAACTGTGAGATCATGACCTGAGCTGAAGTCAGATGCTCAACCGACTGAGCCACTGAGTCGCCCCCAAAATGTTCTCTTTTTTAAAAAAACTGACTTAGTATGCAGGTACTAGGGTTCTGATGTTTCTGAACACACTGGATTCTGAGCCACCCCAATGGCTCCGCACACAAGGTCATTTACAACATGTAGCAGTAACACGATTGCACACGATTTACAGAGGAAATAATCATTTGCTATGAAATTATCAAAAGCTTCCCTTCTGGCCATCCTGAGAGCAGTTCTCCAACAGTTTTCCCTTAGGTTAGCCCCAGAATATTCTGGAAGTCTCTTTATTTATAATCCTGGCACTGACCTCCTATGTCTGTGAGGTCTTTACCAAATCCAAGCGGGTGGACAAGCACTGATTCCCTGTCACTGGCCTCACCTTGCCAGGTTCTCCCAATACCTCCTAAGCCTTTTCAAACAGAGGGCTCACCCAGCCTGCCCAGGGCCAGGGTCCATCAAGCCTTATCTGCTCTGTTGAGAGTTGGCATCCCACGGCTCCTGGCCCAGCCTGCAGCAACAGCGGTTCAGCAGTGGCCCTCACACCAGGAGCCTGTGCACACAGGCGTCTCCCTGGGGCCCGGGGGGAAACAGACAGAAAACCCTCATTGAAACACTGGCTCAGCAAGTTCCATTATTCATGGACAGAGAGAAAGCAATGGCGCTGAACTTAGGCACCGCGTGTCCTGACGGCCAACATGGGGAACAAGTGGGGGTTCAAACCACAGTGCACTCAACCTTCTCTGGGCGTTAGAGGAGGTCCTAAAGCACTTCTGTGTCCCCATAACGTGGGATCTGAATACCTAGGGCTGACAAGAAAGGTAGGTCGACACGTCTCTTTTATGTTACAAATACCGCCTTGACGTTCTGAAAACATGAGTGAGCCACCTACTAAAAGCACATCAGCACACACACTTGCAAAGTCAAACTCCTTCCTTAACCAAATGGCCTTGAGAAGAGATGTGTAAAGAGACATACGATCCATGCTTAGCCTCTTGAGGGGGTGCTGGATTTCTAATTGACATATAAAAAAAGTAATTGCTTGAATCCACTGTAAACCTGAAGAGGCTTGATCCTGCTTCCTCCCAGCCAAAGAGCCCGTCGGTAATTTTTTCTCTTGTTCATCACAACAGGCGCTGCATCCAAGACATTGCCCAACTCAAATCCGGTAATTCCCTCCAAGACCATCATAACCTTCCAAAATAAGCTTGTTCGTTTAAAATAGCCTTGTCAATAGCACTCACCAACTCACACAGAGCAAATAATGATTTATACCTGAAAAAAAAAGGGAAAACTGTCAGCCTCTGGCTCATCCTAGAGGAAAGAGTGATGAATTCACAGGCTACTGTTTCAGTAATTTTTACTTTAAAATGTAAATTGTATTTTTTTGTTGTTGTTACAAGAATGACACATGAGCATTATGGAAAATTTAGGAAGACCACTAACCAAAAAAAAAAAAAAAAAAAAAAATAGTAGCCAATTAATTAGACGAACTATAATCCCACAGTGGAGATATAACCTCTGGTATTTTGGCTTATACTCTTCCAGATCTATCTTTCTTTCTTTTTCTTTCTTTCTCTTTCTTTCTTTCTTTCTTTCTTTCTTTCTTTCTTTCTTTCTTTCTTCTTTCTTTCTAAGTCCATCCTCCATGGCACCATGATGCTCACAGTCCTTATTTGTGAGGCCATTGTAGAAGATGAAATCTGTGTCAAGAAATAACTATGAACACACTGGATACTTTTAGCCACTGAAACCCAACAAGCCTCTTGGAGTGCTAGGTCAGGCTCAGTAGGTTCAAACCACAAGAGCTGGCTTCATTGATTGGGTGTTCGGCCACATTTTCATGCCATAGAGTGGCTCTCAGCACTGGGCGGGAGCAGCGACCCGGGGGGAGCCAAGAGGGCTTACTGTAAGTCAACATGTTTGTTGATCCTGGACCAGTGGCTGAGCCGGAGGACAGGGAGAGCCCTGCAGGGCAGACAGACAAAGAGCAGGGAGAAGGAGCTGGAACATGGAGGGGCAAGCACTGTGTGCTGTCTTCTCGGGGGGAGAGAGAGGCCCTGGGATTCTTTCCATCTGCAGAGACTGCAGTGGTCAATGCCCCCATGGCCTGTGGGGCTTTGGGTATATGTCACAAGAGGGTCCTCTCCCCAGCGGGAAAACTGTTTATTTGGCATCTGACCAAAGGCATTAGGGCTCCTTTGAGAAACATTTGATCGGAGCCCAGAATTTTCATGTACGCTATGGAGAAAGGAGGTCAATTTAAAGAAAATTTAGATAGAACAAGAGCCACAACAAAGCAGCCTCTTTAAGGGGCAAAGGCAGGGATGCGATGTTTCTAGGGCAGAGACACTGACCCCGTTCCCATTCTAGGAAAGGGACACTGACCCCATTGAAATAAACAAAAAAAGCTCCTCAAAGAGGCTCACCAAACCCAGGCAGTCACGAGCGGGAAAGAGGTCCTCACGCCTCTGCAGTCTGGCCAGGGACCAACGTCTCCATCAGCCTTGACACAATCAGTTCTCTTAATATGGGGAGGCCCTGGGATCACAGCAAGCTCCCCTGGGCAGCTGCTTTGCCTTCAGTGATCTGCGAAAGCCTGTGCAAGTGCTGTTTCCACCAGAGCTGGAAAGTGTCGATATATTGTGGGGCAGGGAGGACCTCATGTTTCCCGAGCTCTTGCTAACAACAGAGTAGTCCACGTTTCCTCACTTACCCCTTACAGTCACCCTAAGATGCTCAGTACTCTTGTTCCCACCTTGCAGATGAGAACGCTGAGGCTCCGATCGTGGGAGGGATCTGCCCTGGGTCCCACAGCAAAGTGACAGAGCGGGTATCCAAAGCCCCTGCATACTGGTGCCAGAACTCATGTCCTTGACCTTCTATGCCGTTCTGATCTCAGTCCCCTTCAGAGTGTTTCTTTCTTCTATCCCACTGACTTCCTCCTTTTTATGAGAAGAATGGAGAGTCTTTATAGGTGACGGTAATGAACGCGAGAGCTTAGTTTTTCATAGACCTCTGCCTCCTGCAGGAAAGGATCAGAAGTCAGCATGGCGGTGATGTTTTGTATTCCTCTGCCGTAGCTTAATTAAGGGAGCGCGTTGTGCCGTGATTACTTAATACATTTAACATTTAATAATTATCCAACACGTAGCCAGTATTCCAAGACAGACGCATCCGGAGAATCAAGAACGAAAAGGCAGGAAGGAGAAAGGGAGGAGTAGATGAGGCGTTAAGGAGTAGACAAGGTTTGAGGGGGAAGATGAGGTTTGCTGCCCTGCGCATTCTTAGTGTGGCTGCAATGGCCAAGGCACCACGGCCAACGCTGATTCCCTTCCAATAAGAGCAGCGCTGTTCCCTGGGCAGGGAGCTGGCCGCTGAGCACACTGGGGGAGCCCTGTCCGCAGGACACAGATTCCGCTTGCGGTTTTCCAAGGGAGGGACCGATGGCCCCCGGCCATCTGTGCTCTCTGCCGGACCCCACAAGGTTTGACCGTGACAGCTGAGGGGGGGCTAGGATTGCAGCCGTGAGCACACTGGAAAAAAACAGCTGCTGCGGGTCCTTTGCTCGCTGGCCTGCGCTCCGCTGGCGAGTGGGACATTACGGCCTTTGTTATTCACGAAGCATTTGGAATCTCTGTCCATTTAAGGAAGGAAGCCGCGGGGTAATCCAGCCCTGGCTGTGCCATTGACGAGTGACTCACTCATTTCTGCCACGTGAACTGTGGGTGAACCCGGGCCGCCGGGGCTCAGGCCCTTCCTCGGACGTGGTCGACAGCCTGCACTTGATTAAACTTAATGGATTCCTGAGGCATACGTGCGCTCTATATATTAAGTCAAATTAAGCCCTGTGCACCATAAACCATGCTTTCTGTTTGTTTTGATAACATTAGAGAGTTGGGAAGGAAAAGAGCAGGTTTAGGATAAGAGCAAGAGCCCGGCCACATTGGTTTACCCCAAAGGGAATCCAAGCCAGCGCCGGGCACCCCCGGGGGCGGTGGGGGCGGGGGGGGGTGCGGGGGCAAGGCTTGGGGGTGGGGGCTTCAGCTGGTGGGCCGCCTGGACCGGGAAGGGCTGAGGGCGCAGTGCAGAGTGGAGCTCAGTCCCTGGAGAGGGGAAGCCGTGGATTTGGATTCCATCCCTGCCCTACCGCTAACGAGCGGTGTATCCCTGGGCAGCTAATGCCTCCTGCTCTTAGCTTTTTCGTCTGTGGAATGGCCTGTCTCGGCTTCAGAGGGCTGGCAGGAGGGTAACATTGGCCAAGGGTTTAGCACAGCACAGGGTGCACCGCGAACATTAAGAAAGGTAGGCATATACACACAGGTACACCTGCATATATGTGTATACCTCTGCATGTATACATGCTTAATGTAAATATCAGGCTATCTAGGTATATACGTATACCTAGATAGTGTACTTATCGGCCTGTATAGAGACAGATCAGCCCATGTCGATACAGACGCAGACATAGATAATGCACGTCTCAGCACATAGAGATAGAGATATATACATACACATACATAAAATATCTATTGGCGTATATGGGTATATGTATGAGGTAGCAGGGAGCCTGGGCAGGGTCGGCAGAGGGGACGGTATGGCAGAGGAGGGGTGACCCCAAGGCCCGCACCTACCTGAGCCATGAATAGAGCCCCTCCTCGGGGCTGCTGGGGTAGGAAGCCGACATTTATCAGGTGACCCCTTATTGGAGAAGCGATGTCTTCTCATGTGGTTTTTGCTGTTTCTAAAAACAGAAAGCAGAGGCTGCAACCGTGGCCAAGATCGTTCAGGGGAGACTCCTTTGGGAACCAGTAGCTGACGCGCAGCAAGTGACGCCCTCTGGCCGGAGGGAAGAAGAAGCTCAGGGGCCAGTCGGGAGCTGGGGACAGACGCCTGCCTCTCTGGGCCTTGCATCCATGACTCTGGAGTTAGGTTCCCAGGCCCCCAGGAGGGAAGCAGCTTGGGTGTAAGCCGGCAAAGGAAAAAGGGGTAAGTTTTTCCCGGCAAATCGCTCTGTCCTGACAGAGCCACCAGCAGCCTCGTCCCACAACCCAGCATGTGACATGGCTCTCTGCGCACCAGTCCTTCTGCTTCTCCGCCCACTTTCACTTCTCCTCTGTCCTTATCTTGGCCTCCCCTCTGGAGGAGCGGGTCCGGAGCACCGTGCCTGCGGGGCAGGGACAGGATGGAGCACTTGTGGTGCCTCTGCTCCAACCGTGGAAGAGACTTTAGGCCCCTGAGTCCAGCGAGTCTCAGGGTCCTCACCGTGAGAACAAGTGTACCAGATCTGCGAGGACCCAGTGAGGTCGCGCGTGTGGTGGGAGACGCAGGCTTTGGAAACGAATACAACATTGCACACACCTACCTCTTTCAGGGACTTGCACCCCCAGGGACTCTGACAAGCTGGCTCATGTCCTTGCCACCACCACTAGAGCACTATGAGAGCACACAAAAGCTGTACGCTATGGCCTGGCTTGTGCCTCCCCCAAATTCACATTTTGAAGTCCTCATCCCCAAAGTGATGGTTTTGGACGAGGGGCCTCTCGGAGGCAATTAGGTTTCCAGGGAGTCATGAGGAAGGGGCCCTCGCGATGAGCTTAGTGTCCTTTGTAGAAGAGACACTGGAGAGCTGGCATTGTCTCTCTCCCTACCACGTGAGGACTCGGTGAGAAGGCTTCCACACGCCAGGAAGAAGGCTTTCACCAGAGCTCGACCAGGTTTGCAGTTTGATCTTGGACTTCCGGCCTCCAGACGTGTGAGAAGAGGACACACTTGTGTCCTATCAGCCACCCGGCCTGTGGTGTTTTGCTGTGGCAGTCCGAGCTGAGTGGGACACACACATCTCAGGCTTATAACACTGACAGCAGGCTAGGGCGATCCCTACTCAGCCGTGGGGCCATGACACCAGTGGGCCAGGGACTCTAGTTAGCACAGGATGAATGCTGAGCTTTCCAAAAAGTTTTGAAAAGCAATTTGGTTTTCCTTTGGTTTTTGAATGTGAATGATTCCAAAAAGATGGTGGGTTTAAATGTGGGACGGATATTGGTAGAAAGAATGTACAATAATACATGTTCTTACATAATGTAAAAGTGACTGTCATACATTTTCAGAGCACGTGGGCAGGTACAGGTGGGAGAGAAGTGTGGGGAGCAGCACAGAATGTCACAGCTCCACGAGACGGTAAATGATGGCACCCGGGCACACTGAGACATCGGTACATTCACGCTCACCCTCCTTCACATCTAGTGAACAGATATTTCACAGCGAAGACGTTAATCTCCTTCTGGTCAATAGTTCTCAGCCAAATGATCAAAATAAAATACATCACTCATCGCAAGAAAAAAAACGATAACTATGTGTGGTGATGGATGTTAACCAGATTTATTGAGGTTATCATTTCAGAATACATACAAATACCAAATCATTATGCTGCACACCTGAAACTGAAAGCGTGTTCTGTGTCAATTATACCTCAATAAGTTCAGACACACACACACATGCATACACACATGAATACATATACACATGCATACACACATACAGACGTATACACATGCAGACATACACATGCATATATACATACACACATACATATATATGTACACACATATGCATATATACACACACATACATATATACATACACATGTGCATATACACACATGCATACATATGGACACATGCATGCATACATACACACGCATACATATAGAAACACACACATACACATACACACATGCATATATATATACACACATACATATACACATACACACATGCATATATACATACACATATGCATATACACACATGCATATATATGCACACATGCATGCATACATACACACGCATACATATAGAAATACACACACACATATACACATACACACATGCATATATACATACATACGCATACATATATACATACACACATACATATATACATACACACATGCGTATATACATACACACATGCATATATACATATACACATGTATATATACGCACAATGCATGTATAAATACACACATACATATGTACATACACACATGCATATATACATACACATATGCATATACACCCATGCATATATACACACACATGCATGCATACATACACACACGCATATACACATACACACATACATATATACACACATGCATATATACATGCACACGTGCATTTATACATACATATGCATATACATACATGCATATATACGCACACGTGCATTTATACATACACACGCATACATATGGACATACACACATGCACATACACACATGCATATATACATACATACACATATGCATATACACCCATGCATATATACGCACACGTGCATGCATACATACACACATGCATATACACATACACACATGCATATATACACACACATGCATATATACGTACACACATGCATATACGTACACACATATGCATATATACATACACACATACATATATAC
>NW_024412436.1:10031331-10031955 GCF_014898765.1 Herpailurus yagouaroundi
ATATATACATACACACATACATATATACCTACACATATGCATATATATGCACACAGGCATGTATACATACATGCATGCATATATACATACACATGCATACACATATATATACACGTGCATATATACATACACATATGCATATATACACATGCATGCATGTATACATACACACATGCATATATACATACACATATATACACATACACACATGCATATACACACATGTATATATACATACACATGCATACCATTATACATACACACATGCATATATACATACACACACACAAAAACACATACAGACGTGCATATATACAACATATGTATATATACATACACATACATACACATATGCATATATACATAAACACATACATATATACATACACATATGCATATATACACTCACATGCATGTATACATACACACATGCATATATACACACATGCATATACACGTACACACATGCATATACACACATGTGTATATACATACACACACATACATATATACATACACACACGCATATACACATACACACATGCTTGTATACACACATGCATATATACATACACACGCATATACACATACAGACATGCATATACACACATGCATATATACATA
>NW_024412436.1:10031965-10048148 GCF_014898765.1 Herpailurus yagouaroundi
ACACATGCATATACACATACACACATGCATATACGCATACGCACGTGCATATATACATACACACATACATATATACACAAATATACATATATACATACATACACATGCATATATACATAAATCACAGCCCCATCCATAGACTTTTTTTTCCCCCTTCTTTGCTCTGCAATCACAAAGTCTAGGACAATGGAGAAGGGTTCAAAGTCAGCTGTCATCTCTTTCTGGTCCTTGTTGTCAGTGCTGTGACATCAAAATCCCTGCTGGGCCCCTCCCCAGCCACAGGTGACATTGACCTTGCCCCCGCAGGAGAAAGCCTTGGCAGGGCCGAGTGGGGAGGCTCCAGGGTGGCTGGGATGAACCAAGGCACCCATCTCAGGAGACCGTGCGGCCACTGATTCTACCCGCCAAGTGCCTGGAGGGAGAGTGACCGCCTTCCCTGGGCGCCACACAAAGTACCAACTGTGAGAGGTGCCTATCAGGCCTCACCGATCTACTTGGGGACGACAGTGTGTGCCTTTGTGAGCTGAGGCTGAATACAGCACTGGTGGGGAGGAAGAAGACACCATAATGAGTGTGGTGTCTTCATCTGTCCCGCATTAGGTAATTTGCTGCATTGAGATTCTCTGTCAATTTAAAGAGAAGCCAGGGGGAGGAGGTGAGCAGCAGAGTCACTACAGAAAAAAGAAAGAAGGAAAAGTGGTCTCACCTGCACCAATGTATTCACTGGGCGGAGAAAGAAGATCCCACACAAAGAGAAAGGAGGAAGAGGAAGCTCTTGTTTCCTAACTTTTTCATCCCCCACAGTCAAGGGTTCCTGCATGATCAGGGGTGTTTCCCAGGAAAATAGAAATTCAGAAGGAATGCCATTTCACCCACTATATAGAGTGAAGTATTCCCGATGAATCCAGATTTGAGGAAGAAGGTCTGGAACTTCCCCCTTGAACTCCCCACACAGACTCTGCACCCATCCCATTGTCCTGGACTGTGATGAGCAGGAACAAGTCGGGAGGCCGGGGGGGGGGGGGGGCGGGGGAATTGCAGAATTGAGGGGCACAACATCCCCGACCTGTTGCTTCTACAGAGTCTTTCCTTGGCCCCATGGCCACGCCCCCCCCAGGCTGGCTCCTCCCCAGAGCTGGGACTGACTCTCTCTAGGGTTGTTTACCCTGGTCTGTCTTGCCCCAGGGTACTAGTATGTTTTAGTAGCCCCTCTAATTGTAGAACTCCTTGAGAGCAGGGACTATATCTTACATGCTGTGGGTCCCCCTGAAGTTCTGAGCTCAGTGCCTTGTATGTGGCTGACATTTACAACACGTGTTCAGTTGGAAAGGAATGGGGATATATTACACTGAGAGCCTCCCAGCTTCTCTCCTGCCATCTTGCACGAAACCACAGCACGATGCAGTGAAACAGGACACTGAGGAGCCAGCGTTGGGCTCTCCCCCAGCTTATAGGGCTGATGCTACGGCCATAACGTGCTCGGTTACTCGGAAGGAAAGAGAGGGGAAGGCCCAGCGCTGGGGAGCTGGGTTTGCCCTAGGGACCAGGAGGTGGAAGGAGGGCAGAAGGAAAGGGGCCACTGAAGGGTAGAGGCACATCTCTCCCTGGGGATGCAGACAGGACTGGATGGGGGAGAGGCATCCCTTCCAGCAAAAGTATCTCTGCTGATGCCCAGGTTGGGAAGAGGAGCCCTCCAGGCTTTGGGGGTCTCGGAGTTCCCTGTGCTTTAAGGAGGAAGGAAAGAGTCAACGCGAGGTGCTGACTCCAGGAAGCATGGCTCCTGCTGGAATCCTGCTGGTTCTGGTGGCTTCCTGCCCCAGAGATGGGGAGGAGCCCCCCTGGCCGCACTGCTTATGCACTGGTGCCCCGGCTGCGGCTGCGGGGCTTGGTGGGGAGGCCTCCGAGTCTGCACACGGATCCCTGTGATTTCCTGCACCCCATGATACCAGCAGCAGGAAAGCACCTGTCTCACTGGCACAGACCTGCCCCCTCCCCTCCCCGCGCTCTGGAAGGGCCGGGAAGCCTGGTGTGGTGCAGAGTGAGGCACCTTTGGGTGCAGAGTGGGGCGGGAAGGCACCTTTCCAGCTACAGGCAGAAACGCCTCCCGGTGACCCCTGTGCTGGGTGAACAGTGTGGCCCTCCCTTAGATGATCTCATTTCTTCTACCGCCACCAGACGGGAAAGGGAGGCATTTAAAGAGGAGAGGGAAAAGGAGCCAGGATGTATTTTCGAGAGTCAGTGTGGAAAATTAGTCCTTGCGACCCTAACGGCTATTCTCCATTATGCATGCCCCCCGCCCCACAAACATACACTGTCGCTTTATTGCGAAGCAAAGTGTCTTTCCCCGGGCTCATCCAGAGCCTAAACAGCCAGGGACAGCGGTGGGCCTGAAGTCTCATTAAAACTTTATGCTGCAGGCGATGCAATTATTTTCACGGGCTCCCTTAAAATCTAAACGTGGCAGGTGAGGCTTACACGAAAGGGGTCGGAGCCCTTCTGTGGGTGGCGTCCTTCCAGCTGTTACACACCAGATAAATAATGCCTTGCACATCTGCCAGTCAGGTAGTCCGGGAAAGCTCAGAGTGCATGGGAATCACCGGAATACTGGGGCCGGCTTGTTAAGGAAAGGGAAATCAACGTTCCTCCATCTCCATGTAAGTGTCATACTCTCCCCCAAAGAAGCTCTTGCTGAACAGGGAGGCAGTGGCCAGAGGTTCCGTGGCCCTCCGTCCAGTTACACTAAACTCACGCACGAGGCCAGATGGTGTGGAGCGGGGCTGTTTGTTCCCTGCTCCGAGTGGCAGAAAGGCAAGAGAAGGACCACAGGGCTCCTTCCGCTACTTCCCTGCAGGCCTGCGCCCCAACCGGCTCCCGGAGCCAGCCTGCCCATCCCCTCTTCTCCCGGCTCACTCGCGCGGATGACCGTGGCTGGGGAGGTCAGAGACGCTGCCTCGTCCTGGCCTCCCCAAGCAATCAACTTCGCAAACAGAAACGGTACCTCTTCTCCAAGCCTCAGCACCCCTGCTCCCACCTTCTCACACAGCCCCCCGGCACTGCTGGGGCACCTACTGAGGAGCATGCTGCTATGCCAGCTCAGGGCAAGGAGAAAATGGCAAGGATCTTTGGACTCAAGGATCACAGAGATTTTTGAGAGAGAAAAGATGTAACATTGGTAAAGAGTGCAAAATCAGTAGCCTGGGTCAAAAATGCAAAATGCCCCGTGGCCCAAGCTCCTGGGTTTCCCAGGATAGCCCCGATCTCCAATACTCTGCCCTCGTAAGTCACTAAAACGTTCTGGTCTTCTGGTATTTAGGGACACGTAAACAGCATCTCTCAGACTGCCCATCACGTCTGGAAGCCACACGAAATCCTCTTTCAGACGGTGTCTATTCTGACTCGGGAGCTGTGGCCCCGTCACCAAGGTGCAGTAAGATTGATCTTCCATCTGGGATGAACGAGCAAGTTTCCAAGAGGAAGGGGACGTGGGGGAGCCTGAGCCGAGGGGTTGCCAATGACAGGTGTCTCTCTGCAGAAGGAATCATGGGAGGCCAAGAACACGCTCCCGAGGCCACGTGGATGCAGGCCGGGTGGGGAAAAGATGCTGGGCAGCTGGGCTGTGAGCGAGCATTGGAGGATACAGACACCTAGAGGAAGGGTGTGGACTCGACGATGTCACGTTAGCCAGATGGTGTTCTAGAAGGCACCGTGTTCTACCAGGTGTGAGCAGATGGTCTGTGCAGGGGGAAAGGTGTGCTGGAGTCTCCCCTTCTCTGTCTCCCTCTGTTCTCTGGAAGGCTGACCTCTGTGGACTGTAAGGGTGAATCCCGTGCCCCTTGACTTTGGGTTGGGTTCAGGTGATGTGAGGATTGACAGGTGCCTGGAAGGCGGGAGGGGAAAGAGGCTGGGGTATCTATTTCCCGGGCTCCTCCCTGAGGTGGCCAGTGCCTCTAGGAGAGGTCTCAGCCCCTGTCAGGCAGCGGTCCCCACACCCATACCTGTCCCAGGCTCTGTCTTACCTCATCCCTAATTTCCTCGGCTAGTCCCCGGGTGCTCCATCATCCCCTCGTTGGTTTCCTTAATCTGTTCACACTTTTGCTAATAGTCCCCGCAATTACTCCTTCGAATCAGCCATCTGTTTCCTGCCAGGATCTCAGTCAAGTAAATTTGGGGGAAATGCTTGAAAATTTGCAATGCTTATTAACATCTTAAGGCTCCAAAAAGTCCTGCTGTAAAGAAACTCTTTAATTTTGTTTGATCTACAAAATCTCCACCACCACCACCCCCAACCCCCGCCCCCCACCATGGAATCCCTACCGATCGTTACAGAGGTTAAGACCTGCTGTTGTAAACTAATGGTCCTTTGCGGAAGGGAGCGACATACAGAAGCAATGTTTTAAGAAAATGGGTTTGACCTGTGGGAAGGATAGATTGGGAGGAACAGAGACCGGGGTGGGGGGGGGAGGGGGGTGTTTCTGGAAGGAACATGGTAAGAGTCTCAGCATGAAGGTGTGATTTAGGTCGTGAGAGCGGGGACAAGGGAACACGAAAGCTGAGATGCTCTGCGGCGTCCCTTTCTGGGGACTGGGACCACTCTCACCCCCCACCCCCTGTGAGAACTGAGCCTCTGTGCATGGCGACTTCCCTGACTCAGCAGCCTCCTCCTTTTTGAGAATCTTATTAGGGATGCTCAGAAAGTACCATATGTTACCCCCAAAAGTTGACAGGACCGAGGAGTAGAATGAAATCTGACCGTTAAGTCCATGCGGACTCCTCCCCCGTGACATACAGGTCAGAGTGGAGGCTGTTTCAGTAAGAAATCTGTAGAGTTGATTAACGATGACGTGATTAACGTGAGTCAGATCAAGATGCTGAATTAGATGATTTGAGGGGTAATTAATAGGCCAGACCCGGGTCTCATGTTGATGTCAAACTGCTCTTTTCTCAAGAATCTCTTTGGCCAAGGGCCTCAGTTTATGAGGTTCTGTGTGAATAGGACTTCAGCCCCCCCCCGCCCCTCTTTCAAGAAGAAAGAACACCATTCTCTTGACTTTCTGCAAACTCCCGGACTGAGGTCACTACGGAAGTCTGTCTTTCCCTGCAGAGGCTCGCGCCATGGCCTGTGGGGGCCCGCACCCGCTCCTGTCACGGTCTGCATTTATGTCACTGCTGGGTACTTTACCCTGATTGAACCTTTCCACAGAACTCCAGAGAGGGAGCTGGGAACCCAGGTCTGCAAACGGGCCCATTGTTAAGGTGATATAATCAATTCTCAATCATTTGCAACGAGGAAAGTCCGCTCAGCAGGGCTGGATTCAGCAGATTCTACACCCCACCGCTACAGAGAGTCTCGGTCAGGGTGAACCTGGAGGGACCCCTTTCTTTTTATTTCTTTTCTTTTTTTTATGTTTTGTGTTTACTATTTGAGAGAGACAGAGAGAGACAGAGTGCGAGCAGGAGAGGGACAGAGAGACCTCGAGATCATGACCTGAGCAAAAGTCGGACACTTAGCCAACTGAGTCCCCCAGGGGCCCCTGGAAAGAGCCTTTTCTAAGCCATTTGGACTCAGTGGATGACAGCTTTCCTGGAGCAGAGAACGTGGCTTTTCAAGACATCTGATGACTGTCTCCAACACTCAGGGGCATCCACAGGGAGGAGTGGGGAGCTAATTCCCTGCAGCTAGTGTGGGCCTAGAACAAACAGTCAAAATGGTAGACTGGGGCTCAATTTTGATTGAGCCAAAGGAAATTCCTGCTATCTTTGGCAACTCTCAGAGAGAATAATAATAATAATAATAATAATAATACAGATCTATCACTGGCAGTTGATTATAAATCCATTCTGCCTGTATTTCAATAGACAGCAGATCTTCTTAACTTTCCCAGGCACAAAGAGAGTAGAAATCTCCAATGACTTCAATTGCACAACCTGGAAAATTCTAGAGCAGAAAACAAGACACCCTCGCCTGCCTTGAGAAAAGTCTTTTAGTGCCTGAACATGTTCGACACATTTCCTTGACATGGAACTTACAGAGCGGTCCATTCCGTTTTTCTCAAGGAATGGGTGGGTCAGTTTCCAAATTGTAATCTTCACGTTCAAAGAGGCTGAGAAGCCAAAAATCTGAACCTCAGAGAGACTCTATCACTGGGATCTGGAAAGCACCCAGGCATGGAAGGCCTCATGGGTTAGTTCAAGAGTTTTACCTTTTTTGTTGCTTGGAATGATCCATTGTCCCACTGATAACTTAGTCAAATCCATGTGTACTGATACACATACACACACATGCACATATATACCTTCCTGCACACATACACACACTACATACAAACACATATAAACGTATACACACATATACACATGCACATACACACACATACACATCTTCTTTTAAAGAAGAAAGGATCTTTTTTTTAAGCGTTTATTTATTTTGAGAGAGAGAGTGAGAGAGGGGCAGAGAGAGAGGGAGAGAGAGAGAATCCCAAGCAGTCTCCACCATGTCGGTGCAGAGCCTGACGCGGGGCTCGATGTCACGAACTGTGAGATCATGACCTGAGCTGAAATCAAGAGTTGGACATTTAACCGACTGAGCCACCGGGAGCCCCTCAAGAAGAAAGGATCTTAAACAGACTTCCACAGTCTGTTTGTGCAGACCACAAAGACTGTATTTGCTAGGTGTAGAAGTCAAGAGAAAATGGGAGATTTAAGTTCCCTCTCCATAACAAAGCAATTTCTTGCAAATCTCTCCATCAGGAGGGATGAGATGACACGCACTGTTTGCTTGAACTTGGGCTGAACCCAGAGTATTCCAGCACCCGGGTTAGATCTCCTGCCTCAACCCTTCCTGTCTTAAGGCATGAGACTCTCCCCCTCCCACCCGACCCCCATCTGCAAAGTCACTAAGAGGAAATTAGCCCCTGAATTATGGAGAATTCAGGTCCCAAGGCAAACTAGAGTCAGCAACAATGTAAGTACTGGGACAGATGACCAGGCCATCTTTGTGCCTTTAGTGTGACACTTCGGGGAGTTCATTTGCACTCAGAGGGAAGTTCTATTTATAGGTGTGGACATTGAGGCTTATGGAGTAGAAAGATTGCTAAGCACCAAGCCAGGACGAAAAGACAGGTGTCCTGACTGAGGCTGTGTCTAAGAGCCAAACCAGCCACTCAGAGGCTCGGGGAACAAAACAATCCAGCCAGCTGTTTTGCATCCTTTTGCCCTGTGACCAGGTAGAGAAGCACTGGGTGGGGCAACCCCCATCAGCTAAGCTCACCCCAGGGTCCAGCCACTGAGAGCCCGTCCCCTTCCTAGAGCCCAGTTGCAATTGAACCCAAGGGTGGGCTTCTTGGAGTCAAGACCCTGTAAACCCAGCCTCTTGCCGTGAAGGAGTGGCTTTGGTCTCTCTGGGTCCCTGAGGTCCCCGAGTGGCGGAGGACAGCGTGTGTCTGCCAGCCCGGCTGCACGTCACTGAGAATAAGATGGGACACTACGGGTCCTTTCTCGAGTTCTGCAGGAAACACCTCACTGTTTTCTTCTAGGTAGCCCAGAGTGCCCCCAAATACCTCATTAATAAGGTGGGTAAGCATCTCGTGTGTCCCTTTTGCCAGATCATATCTTGGAAAGAACAAAAATCAATAGTGATCTGTTATCCACCCGCCCAGAATAACTCTGGGGGACGTTTCAGAATGCGGCAGGAAAGGAATCCCTGCAGCTTCCCTTGGGTGACAATGGTGAGGGACATGAGGGCGCCTCGTTCTACCCCATCAGAAACCAGATTTCAGGGAAGGGGGAAGGGGCTGGGGAAGCCGGGTTTGCCCCCCCACCCACCCCCACTTCTCCCTTCTCTGTCCTCTGCCACATCACCTAAGGGGCTCTTTATTTAGCCCGTGACACAGAGAGATCCTACCTGGATTAAGTCACAGGTTTATAGGAGCTGGTCTGTTTTCAAGAGCCAAGCAAAAATGTGATGGAAAGTGCGGAGAACATGTCTCATAAACAGCATCAGAGGAAGGGCAAGAGGAGAGAGTGGTGATTCTTGCCGCGTATTCTATGCTCTGTTTATGTTTTCAACAAGTGATTTTCCATTCCTCGCGAGTGTCGTGCGAGCGTCGTGTGAGGGTCACTGAGACAACCCCTCAGGCCCCGGGAAAAATACAGATCCTAACGGAAGCAGAGTAGCCACGCTGGCCGGCCAGTGCCAGGACAGCGCTGACTCTGTTCCAGTGGGGGGTTTTCCTTCCTTGCCATTTTGTGCTTGCTGCTCCGCTCTACGTTAAGCTCTTTGTGGGGGAGACTGTCAACCCTGCCTCCCACTTCCTCTCCAGCTACTAAAGCCGAGCCTGTCACACAGTAGGTGCTCAGTACCTACTTGTTGGGGTGAGTGGCATTTTCCCCCAAGAGTACCCCGTTACCCACAAAAAAGGATGCCGACCCACAGCCCACGGCTCTTGGTTCCTCCACACAGACTCGTGTATAAGGACTTGTTTAGCGACGCTGAACCACACGGAGAGAGCAGGGAGCGGAGGCGTCCTACAGTCCAGGACTCGAGCTCATGTTCTGCCATCTGCCAGCTGCGTGATGTCGGGAGAGTTTTTAAATCTCTGTTCCTTGGGGCGCCTGGGTGGCTCCGTTGGTTGAGCATCCAACTTCGGCTCAGGTCATGATCTTGCGGTCTGTGGGTTTGAGCCCCACATTGGGCTCTGTGCTGACAGCTCGGAGCCTGGAGCCTGCTTCGGATTCTGTGTCTCCCTCTCTCTCTGCCCCTTCCCTGCTCAAACTCTGTCTCTGGAAGGAAGGAAGGAAGGAAGGAAGGAAGGAAGGAAGGAAGGACATTAAAAATTTTTAAATAAATCTCTGTTCCTCAGTTTTCTTATCTGTAAAGTGGGGAGAGTAATTGCACCTGCTTCAATGATGTGCTGATTATGAAGCACTTAGCACAGTACCCAGGACATGCAGGTGCTGAATGAGCATCTGCTCCTTTTCCTCATACTTTCCCCCTTGGCAGAAGGGAAAATGAGCTGACTCCTGCCAGCGATGGGAGAGAGGTAGTTGAGAGAGTTTAGCTGGTGCGGGGGCGGGGGGGCCCCCCTTCTGGGAGAGACCCCTAGCTCAGGATGCACAGGTCGAGCGTAAGGCCCCGTGAAGGGATAGCCTGTGGCCAGGGCACCCCCCACCTGCCCAGCCTAGCTCAACGGGGTACAAACATCTTGAAAGAGACAGCACCGTGGTGATATGTTTTTATAAATAGGCATGACAGGGCTAGAGAACAGAGAATGTGCAGCCAACACTTTGCAAGCTCCACAAAGCAAACTCAGAAAGACCACGTGTCCGAAGCACAGAGCTTATGGGGCACCTGCTCCTGAACCCCCATTTTTCTCCTGCTCCTGCAGCCATGTCCTCATCAGGACAGTCCCATCTCCCAGGCTGGGATGGCCAACAGGGGAGGGAGAGCTAAGGAGAAGCTTTGGAGATGATGGAGGGACAGATCTGAGGCTGGGCAGCGACACAGGGCCGGACACGTGGCCACTGTCCATCCTTTGAACATGCACGTTGCCATCCGTAAAACAGGGATGGGAGAGGCAGAGGCAGTGAGGACGCCCTCCCACCCACCCACCCTCTGACACCTCTCCCTCTGTTAATCAAGCCTTCCTGAGTGCAGACAATGTGCCGGAGTCAGGATGGTGTGGGTCAAGTGGATGCAGTCCCCAGCTTCCAGAGAGACACCTCACGTGACAGGCACAGCAGCACAGACTCTCAAGCTGGGAAGTGTTGGGAAGGGAGCCGGGAGGGCGTCGCCCGAACTCCTCTGCTCCACTGCTCCTCCGTGACTTCAATTTTCTGAACGGCCAGCCGTCTTCCTGCCTAAGGAAGGAAAAAGAACAGGAAACCAACTATCCGTGCTGCACACTGGTGGTACCAGGGCCTGGCCACGATTGCATGGCAGGGTCCTGGGACCCCTGGGAAACTGAGGCTCCCACTGTAAGGAACTTGGCTGAGACCCCCACAAGGAGTCAGAGGAGGAGTTGGGACCCGAACTCGGGTCTTCCTGACTCAGGAGCTCAGGGACCTATTCGCCGGCGCTCACTTCTCCTGGCCGACCTTCGTGGGGCCCTGGCCGGCTTGCTGGAGGCTTCCAGGACCCCCGTGCCCTCTGGCATCCAGCCACAGCCCTTGTCCCAGGTGAGCACCTGAGCAGAGGCCCCGGGGCCCTTCAGAGACAGGCCTGGGGCGACTCCAGCACTGACTCAAAGGCCTGGCAGTTGGCCTGGGGGCAGGGATCTCCAGCCCCCTCCTGGCCTTTGACTGCAACAAGTGTGAGGGTTTGTCCCTCCCCCGTCCCCTCCAGAGAAGCAAGGAGCTGCTGGCAAACACAGACCCAGCACCTGCGTGCCAGATAGCACAGCTGCATGTGGGAAACGCGATGTCTGCAGCGCCTGTCACACGCCGCGTCCAGTTGTTGGAAGAGGGCGCCTCGAGAACTTTCCGGGGCAGAGGTACCCAGCCGTCTCTCCCCACCCTCCTCTTCTTTGCACTTGGCATTTCCGGCCGGGTTTGCCTTTCACCGCCTCCCACATGGTGATGGTGCTGGGGCTTGATGCCTCCTCCCCAGGGCTGCGCAGGCTCCCCCCTACCCCCGCCCCCCGCAGCAATAAAGGTGTTCAGCCCGCTCCCCGGGCCTTTCATCTTCAAAGCAGCTGTGGACCCTTCACGCCAAGGCCTGCACATCTGGCTGAAACGTTTGCGGATGCCAGGGTGGTGGGTTACCTTCACAGCTGGGGCGCCCGGGAGCCTCCTGCCGTCTGGCTCAGCTCCCCTCCCTCCTCTCCCGTGGCTGCCCACGTGGTGCTCCCAAGTCCCTCCCAAGTCCTGGGCTCTTCTCCCAGTGCTCTGCAGAGACCTGCCCGCCTCCCGCCAGAACTGCTCTCAGAGCCGCGGTTGATGCAAACGACCGGCCTGCATATGGAAAAGGCAACCAACAGGACGTTGCACAGGTGCTCAGGAGGGTAGGAGGAAGAAGGTGGCAAAGAAGAAAAGAACAAATTGCTTCGGGATATTCGTGTCTTTTGCCAGAGGGCAGCTTTGCAGGGGGATAACTCACAGCTGACTGTGAGGCATTTCCACCCATGGAACAGAAGGAAGGCACTAGAATCCCAAATGCCAGGGCGCACCTCAAATATGCCCACCTGTGCCAGGCGCCCTGACGCCTGTGATACTCAAACTCCTTGGGAGTCGGCCCAGCTAAGAAATGGGAAAGGGGCTCCTGGGTGGCTCAGTCGGTTAAGCCTCCGACTTTGGCTCAGGTCATGGTCTCGTGGTTTGTGGGTTCGAGACCCGCTTCAGGCTCCCTGCTGACGGCGTAGAGCCTGCTTCAGATCCTCTGTCCCCCCTCTCTCTCTGCCCCTCCCCAGTTTGCACTCTCTCTCTCTCTCTCTCTCAAAATAAATAAATAAACTTAAAAAAAAAAAAAAAAGAAACAGGAGAAGGTCACTGCACACAACAGACACCTGTCTCAGCAAAGCCAAAGGCTTTCCCTGGATCCATCACTGTGTTAATTCGTTCAGTCAGTCCTCACTGCAGCCTTATGCTGCTGTAGTTTTTATTATTATCCTCCCCAATTCACAGATGACAAGACTGAGCCTCAGGAAATTAAATAACTTGCCAAAGGGCATCCAGGCCGTAGGTAGCAGAGTTAGATCTGAGCCCCGAACACGCTGGGCCTCAAAGTGGATGGATGAACCAGAACTGTGGTTGACTTTCCTCATAGTCCCCAAAGTAACAGGCTTGGAGGGAGGAGGCGAGTCTGGGCTTGACCCCTCCACCCCCACCCCGCCGAAAGGCGATGCCAGAGACTTCCTGTTTCCAAAGTTCTTTCTTCTCACATAGGTCTCTTTCTTCAAGTTTCCTTTCAACAGAAAACAAAACGAGATAAAATTTTACTTCCAGAAGTCACTTCACGTGAATCCAAAATTAGTTGTTGCTTTGCCGCTCTGAAAGATGACACAGAGACAGCATCTGTGTGCCCCGTCGCTCCCCTTCCCGCACGTCACGCCAACGTCAGTTCTGTCACCGCGCAAGGTGGCACTTTCTGGGTCCTGTACAGAATGTAATTTTCACTTGCCCCTGAAAAATCAATATGGAAAGGCTCTAATTCCCCAGATTTCGATTTTTCAATACAAAAGTGAAAATGAAACTCTGCGGGATTGCAGCCCAAAACGGTGCCCCTGAGCCAACTGCAGTCTGGAGGGAGACTCACCAAGAGTTTTTCCAGAAAAACACCAACTTTTGACATTGTTCTCAGATGACACGTCAGCCGGAAAAGGAAGCAAACGTCGCTGAGTCCACGTGCGGTTTCCCAGCACCCCTTCGCGGAAGACGTCTCCGTCCAAAGAGATTTATGGCAAAATTAGGCTGCCCTGGGGTGTCACCGATGGGCAGTGTGGTCCCGGGGAAAGAGCTGAACTCTGAAATCAAGACGCACGAATTAAAGCCCATCTCATCATATCATGGTTACTTTCCAGCCAGCAGCTCTGAGCATCTCATTTCCTCAACGTGAAGGAGGAGGAGGAAAGCCTCAGCTGCTGGCACGGGCAGTAAATGAAATAGCGCACATGAACGTGCCCGCACAGGCCCGGGGCAGAGTGGACTTCCGGCCTGCCCCCGCCTCTCTTTCCCTGTCGTTGGATCACTCGGGCTGAAGCTGACACCCTTCGGTGTCTAGTGTTGGCAATGGAGGGTCACAGTGAACTATCTACTCACCTAGGACATCCTAGTCCACCCATGCTGGTCACAGACCTAGGGAAGATGTCACCACCCATCTCCAGACTCTGAGACTAGAAGGTCTTCTGAAACAAGACCACCAGGATTCCTCGCCACGTCCTTCCGTGGCTCTTTTGACAACGAACGGAGAAACAAAAGAGCATTCCCCCCCCCCCCCGGATGTGACCTGCTTGTGTAACCTGAACCACCTCCCCCACTGCCAAGCACGGCGTCCGTCATCAGAAGCCTGCATCCCAGGACTCGGGCATTGCCAGGTGATCCCGGGCAGGTCACGTAGCTTCTGGGTGCTTCTGTGCCCTCAGCTGTCCAACAGGTTAATGATAATGAGGCAGCAGGGTTTAGCGAAGAGAGACCACCCTGCCAAGTTCAGTGATGGGACTACACAAGAGAAAACAAGAAACAAAAACAGCCCCACATACCACTGAAGTCTGTTATTTCAAGCTTTTGCTCCTCCTGTGCCCTGAAACAAAGGAAGAGAGACACTTGGGGCCACTGGGAGAACACACACCCCTTCCTGGAGGTTCCCTGGTATTTGCTCAAGACGGGCCAAACCTGGGAGGGACTCTGTCACCAGAGCCAGTAGCTTGCAGGCCTGTGACCTGGAAGCTGGTGGGGGGGTGGGGCGGGGAGCAGGGAGGCAAAGAGAATTTGTGGAAGTAGAATCTGGCTTTTTCAAGAATCCACACACAGGGTTTTAAGGGCCAGCTGCCCCCATGCTAAGACTAAGGTCCACTAAGACTGTATCTGGCAGGAGAGGAGTGATTCTGCATGAACTGCTGTTATCAGAAGATGACGAGAGGAATTCCAGAGAGGTAGAAATAATCCATGCCAAGTACGATATAAAAGCATCTCTGAATTTTTCTAGGAAATCAAAAGTGAGTAGGCAAGTGTTCCTCCATGTATGGTAGATGAACTGAACAGAGCCTATTTGGTTGATATTAAGAACTGGGTTTGGGGGACACCTGGGTGGCTCAGCTGGTTAAGCGGCTGACGTTGGCTCAGGTCATGATGTCACAGTTGGTGAATTCGAGTCCCGCCTCAGGCTCTGTGCTCACAGCTCAGAGCCTGGAGCCTGCTTTGGATTCTGTCTCCCTCTCTCTTTGCCCCTCCCCAGCTCATGCTCTGTCTCTGTCTCTCTCAAAGATAAATAGATGTTAAAAAGAATTTTTTTTAAGAACTGGGTTTGGGGGGCCCTTAAGACCATGTTTTCTGAGCTGGGGCATGTGGAGGGAGACCGTTGGCCAATGGTTGTGACAGATTTCCAGAGTGATGATGCCATAGGTGACAGAGGCAACCTATGGGACAAGAGCTGCCCGGGACACGCCATGGGGTAGCCTGTATATACAATCTTATCTAACAGCAAAGAGTTGGGAAAACCTAAATATTTCTCAGTAGGAAACTGACTACATGCAATGGAATGCCATTATTCCATTAAAGGCGATTGAAGGTGATGTCAGAGATTTACATATCTTGATGTGAAACATGTCCTCAAAACATAGTGTTGGGTGAGGAAATAAGCTTCTATAAAATGTGGAATATCAGGGGCACCTGGGTGGCTCAGTCGGTTGAGCATCCGGACTTCGGCTCAGGTCATGATCTCACGGTCTGTGAGTTCAAGCCCCGTGTCGGGCTCTGTGCTGACAGCTCCGAGCCTGGAGCCTGCTACAGATTCTGTGTCTCCCTCTCTCTCTGCCCCTCCCCCACTTGCTCTTCTCTTTCTCAAAATAAATAAACATTTTGGGGGCTCCTGGGTGGCTCCGTCAGTTAAGCGTCCCACTTCGGCTCAGGTCATGATCTCACGGTTCGTGAGTACGAGCCCCGCATCGGGCTGTGTGCTGACAGCTCAGAGCCTGGAGCCTGCTTCAGATTTTGTGTCTCCCTCCCTCTCTGCCCCTCCCCTGCTCAAGCTCTGTCTCTCTCTCTCTATCTCAAAAATTAAAACAAAAAAATAAAATAAAATGTGGAATATGAGCCCCATCAGGTTAAGGGGAATCCCGCATCTAAGTTGTAAATATGCATCGAGAAGCGTCCTCAAAAGCAATTGCCATAGTTTGTCAGAGTATGAGCTCTTGGCCGATCCTTGTTCTCTTCTGTGTTATTTGACTTTTCTTTTTCTTACAAAAAAAAAAAAAAACTGACTTTTTATTTTAAAACAAATCCGTCTCTGTAAGAAGTGAAATACCCTTTTATCTTCATGAAAATTTGTGATTTAACAGTGAAAAGAGCGTTAAACATTTTCCAGATCCTCCCAGACATACTATGATTAATAGAGAGTAAAGCCCTCTGTGATTCCCCAGTATCACATGAAATACTGTGGAGAAAGGCCATCACGTAAGATGCCATCAGAGGTATCTCTCCTGACTCAGTGAAATCCTCTTTCCAGCCTCTTTCAAGAAAGACTAACAAAAATCTCAGGAGGCCTAGTTTTGCATAACCATTTCTTCCCCTTTTGTCTTTGGTACTTTCCTTTTAAAAAAAAAAAGTTTATTTAGAGAGAGAGAGCAGGGGAGGGGCAGAGAGAGAGAGAGAGAGAGAATCTCAAGCAGGTTCTGTGCTGTCAGTGCAGAGCCCGATGTGGGGCTTGAACCCACAAACCACAAGATCATGACCTGAGCTGAAATCAAGAGTTGTCTTTGGTACTTTTCATTCAAATGTGTATTGAGCATATATAGTACCTAAGACTTGCTATTGGAAACTCACCTCCTCATCTGCTGGCTGTGCTCTGTTTCAGGCTCATCACTTAAAATAGCGGGAGGAGGCATCCACCCATGGTGGGTATTCTTGTGCATGGAGTGAGTCAGCACTAACCACGACACCTGGAGCCTCTTATGATGAAGTGAGTTTTCAGAAGCCGTCCCTCCTCCCTTGTGCTCACATGCACAAGCTCAGGGATCATGGAGTTATGATTCCTTCAATATTCACTCGGTCAGCATTTACTGATGCCCACTGTGTGTCAGGATGGTGTGAAGTCTGGGTCTGCAGCAGTGAACAAATAAAAAATCTCTGCCTTCAGGGAGCTTATACTGTAGTGGGAGAAGCTGGACCATCACACACACACACACACACACACACACACACACACACACACACACATTTCAGGAGGTAACAAGTGCTATACAAAAGACAAAACAGGGTTGGGGCGCCTGGGTGGCACAGTCGGTTAAGCGTCCGACTTCAGCCAGGTCACGATCTCGCGGTCCATGAGTTCGAGCCCCGCATCAGGCTCTGGGCTGATGGCTCAGAGCCTGGAGCCTGTTTCCGATTCTGTGTCTCCCTCTCTCTCTGCCCCTCCCCCGTTCATGCTCTGTCTCTCTCTGTCCCAAAAATAAATAAACGTTGAACAAAAAATTTAAAAAAAAATAAAATAAAATAGATTTTCAATTTATTGACACATATATTACATATTCTGTAA
>NW_024412436.1:10053148-10112736 GCF_014898765.1 Herpailurus yagouaroundi
AGAGAGAGAGTTGATATTTATTACCTCTTGGTAAATGTAAAAGGCTCTCCCTTCACATGTGACCTTGTTTGCCAAGAGTGTGTATCTGGAAACGTTAGTTTTGTTTGAGTCAACTTAAGTCAAAGTGATCTGAACTTTTAAAAAGTTTCTTGGCCATTGTAGAAGCACAGAGACAAACCTGATCACCTCTGATGTGAAGGGGAATTCACATATCTACATTGTACACATGCATCAAGAGGGATCCCCAGAGATGGCCACCAAAAGGTCACCATGGTTTTCTCCAGAGCATGAGGTCTTTGTTAATTTCCCCCCATTGTTGTTGTTCTTCTCTGTTATTTGGGAAGAGAGTAGGGAGAGAGAGATAAATACGACACATGGCACTGTCCTCAAGGTGATGCTAATCTGCAGGTAACACCTGTGCAGAGCTCTGCCCCCCCGCCAAAGCACTCTCACCTATTTACTGCTTTCAAAACTTTTCCACCAGAGCTTTCCCACTGCACAGAGAAGAGTGATGCTGAATGCCTAACATAACCCACCAACAGTGTAGATTTCTGTGAAGGCAACGTTTCTCCTTAAAATTCATACAAAGTTCGCATTATCCTCTATTATGTTATTTAGGCATTAAAATGCCCTTGGTTAATTATCATCAAGTAAAATGAATGTTTCCAGGAAAATCCTCCGGGTTTACCCTGCAGCTTTCCATATCCCTGGGGTTTTCTAGGACAAAGTCCTCTCATATCAGCCAGGGGATGACAGTGGATCCAAATCAAGGCTCCATAGACTTTCAGATTCTCTGCTAGTCTCCTCCCGTGGAAGGTTCCCTGGCAAGGGATGCAGGGCCCTTTAAATTTGGAAGTGCTACTCAGGTAAGCTTAAAATAGGTTTACTTAAAATGTATCAGAACTCTTCAAGTAGGATTGCTGGAGAAACAACTTGCAGGCTCTAGAAAATTCTGTTGCATTTATAATTCCACTCCAGTCCTTGATGGAGTGATATCCCACAAGTACCTTGGGCATGCCTTTGGCCTCTTCGACTAAGGATTTGTACTTCTTGGCTTTTGTTCTATTTTCTGGCTTTTTCAGGACCTGCAAAACCTGTTTGGCCAGTCCAGTGATCACAGTCCTTAAGGCCATCAGACCCAGATGAGCCACCTTGAGCCCAACAGCTGACATCACAGGCTGCCTAGACACAGCACAGGTAGCTGTGGGCCTTCATTTTGTCAGGCTGTGGTCCACGCATAGCACCTATTCTGTGCTTCCAGAAGGACTTCAGGAACAGTCCGCTGCACTCTCTCTTCACGTGGTATTTGTCCCACTTTGGGGTTATTCTCCTAGTTAATAAAAGTGAAACATTCGAGTCTACCTTCCGGCCTGCATCTTGTATCTGACAACACAGTTCAATTGTTTAGGTTGGCTTTGGCCCACTGGGTAAAGAGAGCCCATCATGGATTTGGGTTCAAACAATTGTTCCAGGGGAATGTCACTCGAGGTGCTGTTGAGCAACTCAGTACAAGCAAAACCCCTCTGTGAACGGTAAAGCGTCTGTGGAGTCCAGGAAGCATACATGGGGACATCTGTTGTTGCTACTCTATCTTCCTCTATGGAAGTATGTTCTTCCTCTATCTGACATGTGGCCAAGATCATACCATGTCAGTTAAAGTAGAGTGACCTTTTCCCAGATGCCTAATGAAGGGGGCTTTGGTAGCAATGGGGAGAGCAAAGAAACCAAGCAGAAATATTGCAATCACTTTGCCTTTTTCACTAAGGTGATGATACTGGGTGATGTCATGGAGTCAAAAACACGGAACTCTTGTTCCTCACACATTTGAGGCATTATTGATACCTGGAGTCACTTGGTCTGAAAAGGAAAAAAAAAAAAAGAAGCAATGAGCATGTCCTTCATTGGACATGCTGAAATTGTGGATTTTTAGAGCTGAAAATGTGCTGCTCTCTGGCAGCATCAGCTAATAAATTGCTAAGTGACATCAGCTAAGGTTTTCTGGAAGAACCTTTTGTTGGATCGGTATCAGTTGTGAATGCATCTGGTCACAAAGAATGGCACACATTGCTATAGTGCCTTAAGGAAATGGGGCTTTATCTTTCTCACGTGACAAGAAACATGGAGTTGAGGGCAGGTGCTATTAACACAAGGATGCTCTCAGGGACCCAGGGCCTCTCTGTGCTGTTCCTCACTCTGTTCTCAACACGGTCAGGTTCCTGTCTTCATTCACTGTTACCTGGGAGAACAAAAGGTAAAACAAGGCTTTCTCTTGGTAAAACTTGGCCTTTTTTTTAAAGAAGCACGTGTTCTTGAAGGACTTCTTCCCCCAGCTCATTGGCCAGACTGCTCAGTGGATTTCGCTGGCTGTGGTGAAGGCTGCAAAGGGATCATTAGCCATATTGCTGTCCCATATAAAACTGGAGCTCTCTAAGTAAGGAAGCCTGAGGAAGACAGACGTTGGGCGAACAATCAGGAGTATGTGCCACAGTGGTGGGGACCTGGTGAGGAATTCTGGTGCCCATTCTACCGCTTGTCCACTAGGTTCTCATCCAGTCCAAGGCTACCAGGACACGACACCTGAACAAAGGCAACAGAGCCCCAAGTATCTGATGCCTATGGTCTTGAATGAGAAAGAAAGAGATTCCAGCTGTCCCCTCTGATTCCATTCTAATGGTGCTGAATGAAGTCATTAGCATGCATCACCCAGAAGGTGGCCCATCCATATGGCTCATGTTTGCGTATGTAGCTGTCGCTTATGGCTTAGCAGACGAAGAGATTCCTTCTCCCCATTATTTACTTTTCTTTTCCACATGCTGAACGTTACACAAAGCTACTTAGATTCCCTTTTTCCAGTGATTTCAACAACCGACCACACCTCTCGGCACTTTCTCTCGGCTCTCCCAGGAAAGTCTGCGCACTCCAGACCTGTGTAAAGAACTATCTAGAACTGTGCCCTGGCCTCCAGCACCTGTCATCCTCCTGTGTGGGGAGATTTCTGCCAGGACCCGTTGGCTCTCTAGACTTCTGCACAAGGCTAGGTCTAAGGTTTATGTTCAATACTTCCATCTTTCAAAACCATTACTGGCATCTACAAACACCATTTTATAAATTATTCAAAGCTTGTGCCTGGTTGTATTAGTTCAGATCTATGGAAGACTGAACACTACTAGTTATAAATCCAAGTAGTGGATTTAAGCGTTGGGTTACCTTTTAAATAACTTGACACACTCAGATTGTATTTGGCGTTGGGTTACCTTTTAAATAACTTGACACACTCAGATTGTATTTGGCTTATCCTCCACATAACCAGTCATTTTTTTTTTCTCGAAACTGGGATGCCATGGGTTTTTATTATAAGTGCACAAAATCCCCAGGCAAGAGAAAACAGGTCTATTCAAAGAAGGGAATATGACAGTTGAGTTCCTTTCACTGAAATGAAATAAGCCAGGCAGTTAAGAACACCTCGTGGGGTACAAATGGTCGTCTTGTGTTAACAGTCACCCCCAATCTGTAGTTATGCTGTTTCCTTCCCCAACTATGAGTGACTTCCTCAACAATGATTAAGTTACTCCTTGTTGGGGAAGGACAGTCTTTTCCAGAATAAATGAAAATCTCTTCACAAAGTGTGAATATTAGAGACTGGCATACTTGAAAGACTGGTCCCCTCCTGCCCTTGAGAAGAGAGGAAAAGCAGTAAGTGGTGGCAGCAGGTTTTGAGTCTCAGTAGGGTCAATGCAAGAGCCACCCTACACTTGGGCTTCACCCCTGCAATGCTGCAGGTCAACACTAAGCCCAACGGGGACCCTGCCTATCTTATGGACTGAGGAGGAGGAGCCTCAGCCCTATTCTGGGGAGAAAGGGGACAGGCCATTAGAACTGGGAAGCCCAGAGAACCCAAGCTGGGGCAGCAAAAATATAGACCCCACCCAGCACCACGTGGACTCAAAGAAGAAACAAAGGAACAGCGATGGCACAAAAGCTAAGTGTGAAAAGACCAGTCAATGAACTTTCTTTCTCACATGTAAGCAACAGAGCTATAAAAAGAACTTCAAGCCTCTTTTCAGTCAAACCTTTGTAGTCTCTCCACCCAAGAAACAGTCTCAAAATTAAACTCGCAACTCCTTATTTGGGGCCGATTTTCCTGTAACGTGTCCTCATTTTACTTTGTCTCAGGTCCGAATGAGCCCGCCCCTTGCCACCAGCCACGTTCAGCAGGGCAGACCAACATATACTCCCAGCTCAAGAAACCTGTTTTAAAAAAGAAGCTCCCTCACCAGCCTGTATTTCAGAAGTAGCAATCACAGATCCAGCCAAAGTGAAATTAAGAAATTTGCATGTCATTTATTAATATCCTTCTTGTCTGTCAAGCAGCCTTCAAAAACATGTTTTCCTCCTTTGGAAAGAAGCAAATTGGAATGAGTGCATTCACACAAAGGATCTCAGACCAGGCTGTGTTTTTCTGTGGATGTATGGAGGGTGCACGAGACGGACACTAGCTAAGCAGTACCTTCCCCTCTCTATCCTAACACCTGGAACAGACTTTCCCATCTACAACGATTCGTATCATGTCTTCAAAATGGTCTCCTCCCCAGCATAATCTATCTTGAAATCAAGAAGGTCATTCAAAATACTCCAAGATGCCTGGGTGTCAGATCAGAGAATTGCTAATTCATTAGCTGACATAAAACCTGATGTGTTATGTAAAATTGATAATGACATAATTGATAATGACATTACAGTTCTGGGGGAAAATGTATGTTTTGGAGGTGCGTGGGGAAGAAATGCGATGATATTTCTAATTTACTTTAAAATACTACTTAGTGAAATTGAAAAAAAATAGATCAAATAAATTATGGTAAGATGTTAACCACGGCTGTATCCAGGAAATGGGTTTGTAAGTATCCATTACACATTTCTCTCTACGATTTTGTGTGTGTTTACTTTTTAATTTTTTTTTACGTTTATTTATTTTTGACAAGAGAGAGAGAGCATGAGTGGGGGAGGAACAGTGAGAGAGAGGGAGACACAGGATCCGAAGCAGGCTGCAGGCTCTGAGCTGTCAGCTGAGCTCAGTGTGGGACTCGAACCCATGCACAGTGAGATCATGACCTCAGCCGAAATTGGACACTTAATCCGCTTAACCGACTGAGCCACCTAGGCGGTGCCCACACCCCCCCTCCCGCCCCCACCTCTGTTTTGTGTGTTTGAACATTTTCATAACAAAAGAACAGAACCACTGAGATGGTGCTTGCGTGGAATCTCCTCGACATCCTGCATCAGAGCCTCTTTATCACCTGTGGCTGCCCACAGCCATCTTGGCTGCCAGCTCTCCCAACTGAAGCTCTGGGCCTGGGGCCGGACGTTCACAGCCAGTGGAAGTTACCTGTAATTCACAGCGCTTTCTCTAGGCTCCAGTTACCATTCTAAGCTCTTTATATGGGTTGTGCCATTGAATCCTCACAGCAGCCCTCTGTGGTAGCCAAAGTAGCTACTATTATCCCCGTTTGACTGATGTGGAAGCTGAGACCCCTAGGTGTTAATGCGGCCAAGGCCACCTCAGCCAGTAAGTGGCACGGCCAGGTTTCAACCCCTCAGCCGGCTAGTAATCGGAGGCCATAGTGCTTCTGTCATGGGTTCCATGGTTTGTGAGTAATACGCTTTACTGCATTATGTAAAATTGATTAAATTCTAAGAGCTCTCTTTCTACATGAATAAAGGTAAGTTTCAGTTGTTCCTTGGTCTTTTTTGTGTTTCTCTCAGAGGCCAAGTCAATGCCTGCTACCTAACAGGCACTTGATAAATGTTTATCTCACCTAGAAGAGAGGGTCAAGGACAGCACTAAGCTGAGAACAATCCTTGAAGCCTTAGCTTTGGGCTTGGCTCCTGTGTCCCCATTAGTCAAGTATGAGCAGGAATAGCCCTTGGCAGGTGGTAACCCTCTTTAGAAGTGTTCTGAATCTTGGGGAACTCAGGTGGTTAAGGAACTCAGGTGGCTCAGTTGGTTAAGCGTCCGACTTCGGCTGAAGTCATGATCTCACGGTTCATGAGTTGGAGCCCTGCATCGGGCTCTGTGCTGACAGCTCAGAGCCTGGAGCCTGCTTCAGACTCTGTGTCTCTCTTTCTCTGCCCCTCCCCAACTTGCACTCTGTCTCTCTCTCTCTCTCTCTCTCTCTCTCTCTCAAAAATAAACAAAACATTAAAAAAAAGAGGAGTGTTCTGAATCCAGTTCTTTTTTTTTTTTTTTTTTTTTTTAGAGTGGGGGGAAGAAGGGTCAAAGAGAGAGAGAAAGAGAGAGAGAATCTCAAGCAGGCTCCATGCTCAATGCAGAACCCTACTTGGGTTCAATCCCACGACCCCAGGATCATGACCTGAGTCAAAATCAAGAGTCAATACTCAACCGACTGTGCCACCCAGGTGCCCCTCTGAATCCAGTTCTGATGCTGACCGTGGCTCCTTCCTGCCTGACAGTGAAAAACTTGGTGCACATTTATATGTATACCTGTGGAGGACCTGGCAGAAACCCTATTTGTATATCTATATATGTATCTATTTAACCTAATATCTATCATCTACCTATCTATCTACCTATCATCTATTGGCATGTGTGTAATTTTGATCATTAGAAGCCAGGAAAAAGCCAACGTCTTTTATGAACTCATCTCTACTCCCTCATGTTAGGAAAATACATGTCAGTGGGCCTTTTGGCCAGGCAAATGTCTATCAAAGATATAGTTCCAGAATGGGAAGGCCACATGGCTGTGCGCAGTCATGTAAAAGGTTGTTCATGATGGGCACCTTCCCTTCTTACTTTTCTAAAACTGAGTATAGATTATATGGTCTCTAAAAATTACTTTCTGTTCTTAGCTGGTACATTTATAAATTTATTTTTCAAGGGCTAGCTCACAGTAGATTGGGAACAGAGACTGGGAGGATGTGGGAAGCTCACCATTTCATGCAGGTAAATCTCCCCAAAAAGACCAGACCAGGGGGGCACCTGGGTGGCTCAGTTGGTTAAGTGTCCGACTTCGGCTCAGGTCATGATCTCACGGTTCATGAGATGGAGCCCCACATCGGGCTCTGTGCTCTGACAGTGCAGAGCCTGCTTGAGATTCTCTGTCTCCCTCTCTGCTCATCTCCTCTGCTCGCATACACATGCACAAGTGCTCTCTCTCTCTCTCTCTCAAAATAAATAAACATTAAAAAAAAAGAGAGAGACCAAACAGGGATTGCTGAAGCCCTTTCTGACCTTCAACAAAAGCCCCACAGGTGAGATTATCGAAAACTAAATAGTTTGGTGATTGTGTCCTGAAGGATGTTGCAGGGGAAGCCCAAAGGTAAGTCCAGACTCTTTGGGCAGCTGGTAGAGCCCCTCTGTGGGACAGTTCATTTGCTGTCACTGTCATCTTGGGGAGAAGTCTGTCCCCACATAGGAGTGCGCATCTGGCAGTAGGTCTGGGACTGAGGGAAGGAGGTCACTCATTCCCTGGATCTTGAGGACCTAAGCTCCGACTCTGGGTGGGAGAGGCACGCTCAAGTTCCTCCCAAGGAGTTGAAGTAAAATGGCCTCCGGAAGGTGGCCGTAGGCCCTGGGACTTGGAAGAGATCTCGAAGGAAGCAGTCTCTGTGCAGCGGGGTCTACTGTGATACATACTATAGTCTGTGAGACCTCAGGAATTTCAGTGCATTAGCCCTGCATGCCCGGCCTCTCTAAACCTCGTGCTGGTGTCTCACAGAAGTGCTCAGCAGCCTTCAAGTGGCTTGAAACCTGTATTTCTGTTGCTCTTTCGCAAGGCTTCAGACCGCTGGTAATCAGAGAAATACAAAATTAAAACAGCAATGGAACAGCCTTTTCCTTCTATCAGGTTCGCAAAAGTTTGAAAGCCTAACAGCCAGTGTTTACTTAGGCTGAATTACTTTTGTCCTCCCTGAAGCCTGAAACAATTTCTGAGGGGGAGAAATAGAGAAAGAGAGCCCACAGCTGTGATTGTCTTTTACGTAATAATCATGTCATCAGCATCCATGGAGACAAACATCAACAGGGCTGTGCGAGCTTTGTAATAGAAAGCCATCTGATTTACGTATTTATTAATTCACTCATTCGTTCGGGAAATGTGCACTGGAAATCTGGGAACCCAAAGCGGGAGGCAGGAGAGTAAAAATGTCTCAGATGCCAAGTACGTGTGGGGCGTAGAGCCAGGTGGTTTAGATGGATTATTCTTTGAGGTCGGGGAACAGGAGACCCTTTGCACAGCGGAAAAGAGGGGAAGCCACGTGGCTAAAGTCATCCAGCAGATGAACTCTTTGCTGGAGGCTGTGAGACAACAGGGGGCAGAGTACCCCCTACCATCCCGGGGCTTCCTGTCTGTGGGGGGCACTGAGCAAGCTCAGAGAACCCCAACACGAATGCTCAGAGTCCTGGACCTGAGTCACTCGGGCCATGCACACCCCCCCACACACACAGCCCCGGAGTTCAAGGAGGAGGAATTACTCTGATGTGGGTGGGGCTGTGCTAACAAGGCTTCTCAGAGGAGTTTGTGAACCGAGCCTTTTAGGATGGGTCATATTTAATAAACAGATGAAGGCAGGGAAACCAGAGGAGCAGAATGTTCTGGAAGGGAGACTTGCTTGAGCAAGTCAGTGAAGAGGAAGGGCCAAAGCATGCCCAGGAAACACTGCCAGTAAAGAAACAAATAGACAAACAAACCCAAACCTAGATCAGCACAGCCCTTCAAAAACTCAAGTGGATGGACAGAAACCAGTTAGAGTTCACAGAAAAGAGCTGATACAAGGAGCCTGGGGCTCAGGCAACAGCCAACACATGTATCCATCAGACTTGAAGACTTGAGTCCTGGATTTGGAAAAGAGTCCGGGACAAAAATACAGAGTGTGGACTCACTGGCTTTCCAGTGGCCAGGGACTCCCGAAAGGTAAGGGATTGGACAGATCAAAGGGAACATGGATGGAACCATGCACGCTGGTTCCCAAATATGGCCCCGGGAGCAATGGAGGCAGAGGCAGGGAGGAGAAAGTGATTACACAGAGCCAGATTTTTTTTAATCTTCCTCCAGTGCATGGTACCCTGACCTTCACAGAAAGGGTGCTCAACAGCTGGGGGAAATGAATAAAGGAAAAATGAATCCCAGCCAGGAACCCAGATACTTGTTGTGTGTGAGCACAGGCCCAGTACTAAAAATAACCAAAGGGAATAAAGTGATCTTTCTCAAAGAATCACTAACTCGAGCCCCCTGAGTCCTGTTTGGTTGTGCACGGGAAGAAGTTATTTATGAGAGGAACCACAGAGCCCTGGAAGAATGAGTTGAAAGTGCCAGAACCTTCTTGCTAATGGGATCAAGACCAACAACGGCATTTGCGAATTCTAAATTCTTTCAGGGCTCCGCGCTTCTCTGAAACCTCAGAGTGTCTCCAATTATCTCAAGAAAGGGATGTCATAAAATCCTCAGGACCAAGTTAATGTTAATTCATATTCATCAGATGTGAATGGAGCTGCTGGTGCTCACCACACAGCATCTCGAGGCAAAATATCATGCAAAATTGAACGAAGGTTGCGGAATAGTAACAGCCACTATTGATTATGTGCTTACCATTCTCTGAGCGTGGAGCTAAGTGCTTTAACATCCAGTTAAAGCTGAAAACCTCCTCTGTGCCAAGTGCCCCCACCCTACTTTATACATATTTTCTCATCGAATCTTTGTAACGATGCTCTTGCTAACCCTATTTTATATGTAATCTGCCCAGTGTCACGTGTCTGATAAGTGGCAGAGAAAAGATTCAAACCAGTGGGTCTGATTCTGGAATCTGTGCCCTTAAGCACCCCCTCGCCCCCCCGCTGTCCCCCACCACCCAAGACTTGGTAATCTGTTGGAAGCAAAGTCACCTCCCGAGCTTGCAGGACAGTGGGGGCAGCCCTAGAAGATTCGCCCGTGTGAAGAACACCGTGTGTGACACCCGGGCAGAGTCGCCTGGACACACAGGGATCTGCTCCCCATCACTTTGGATTAGAGCCCATGTTGCATTCCAGGGCTGTGCTCGCCTCGAGACGGCAGCAGGAAGCAATTTCAGTCCTGGGTCCAGACCGCGAGCCCTCTAAACCTTTCTATCTAATTACACTTCCATTGGCTTGCATTTCTGCAGCCCTTTTTACAGGAATACTCTATCTAAAATAAGTAAGTAAAAGACACGGGAATTGGAAGGGTTGACTGAGAATTTATCTAATCTCCACATCTAACTCCCGGGACTAATGCTCTGGGGAACAGACAGGATCTAGGTAGGCATGATTGTGTTTTGCATGAACTGTTATGCATGAAGTTGCTATGTTTGCAACTAGATGGGATCCAAATTTCAGACTCACTCTAATGACACTGCAGTAAAGGTTCATTAAAACGAGAGAAAGAGAGAAGTCATGTCACCTTTGGCTTGCATTATGATGGCCTTGGGAATGGGCTGTCTTGGCTGTGAAACTTTCTTCACTACTCTGTGGAAGCCACTGAAGGCACCTCCCACGGACTCAGCCCACCCATGTTCCAGAACCTTCTCTGGAGCATTCACAGAGCTCAAGGAGGACCTTGTTCGGAAGTCGAGCAGAACCAGCATCATTGCCTTGGCTTGGCCTAGCTCTGACCTTGGGCCCCAGCCGGTGTTGTGTCCCCGCCTGGGGCATCCATGTGGCACCTTCCTTGTGGTGTTAGCCTGGGCAGGCTGGTCACCTACTGCAATTATGCTGCCTTGCATAGAACCCTCTCACACTCCTCTTTGGAAAGTTCCTTCAGAGACATTGTGTCTTCCTTTCCCCTTTAGCCAGCTGTCCCTAGACTTCACTGTCCTTGAGAATCACCTGAGGATCTTCTCCAGCTGCAGACTGTGACCAGTAGGGCTGGGATGGGGCTTAGGAATCTGCATTCCTAACAAGCTGCTAGAGTAGGTTCTGGAGACAGTTAATGGTTACTCGGGGCAAGGATGATGACCAAACAGATGAGGTAGCTACAGCCCACTACTATTTTTGTCTTCCCAGAGCAGGTGCTTCTTCTTCTTCTTCTTTATTATTGTTATTATTATTATTATTATTATTATTATCTAGTAACAATCTTTCCCCCTAGCCACAGCAATGGTCAAATAGCTCAGTCTGGGACAATCAGAATCCTGCCCAGAAATGATATAAGGACAATGTGGGAGAGAGGATGTGAGGGTAAGTGCGAAGCAGGCCCCCCCTTTCCCTGAGGTTATTAAACTGGCGTGACATCGTCTTGGGGATGCCAGGAGCCATCATCCTTGACACATGCAAGAAACCTATCATCTGCAGCAAGAGGGAGTGAGTTGAACCACAGAGCAAAGTCAAAGATGACACCATTTAAACTCCTAGGTCCAGTCATACCTGATGCTAGACCACTTTAGGGTTTCCAGCTACGTGAACCAATAAATTTGCTTTTTTGCTCGAATTGAGCTAATCCCTGTCACTCACACATCAAACTTATATAGTAAGTGAGACAACTTGGGATCAAACACAAGGTATATAGTGATGCTTCAGGGGGTAACTCTAAAAGTTCCTGAAATGTTTGAGCAATGGAATAATTGCTTAGCCTTTCCTGGTACCACTGAGAGATGGATAGAACTCACTTGGAATGTTTTTAAATGATCTTATAGCTAACTTCATAGTAATGTCTCTTGTGAGTCCAAAGGTCTCTGGGATAAGGGTAAGCCATGTACTTAAACCATCTTGGTGCCCAGAAGGCAGAGATCAAGGTAGAATAGGACAGTGAGGTGAAGCCACAAAGAAGTGATAGAATATGGAACCCTAAGGGTCTGACCTCCAAGGACAAATAATGCCATAAAAAAAGGACTTGAGATCCTTTACTAGGCAATGTTTGGATTATACCTTCCATGACGGTGCTAACACATCGCACAGACACTCTACATGTACAGCTGTTTCTTCCCCAATATAGTTATGTAGGTAAGCTTAGTTAACACAGGATCTTGACTCAAGTTCAGGTTCATAAATGGCCTCCTTTCCACTTCTAGCCCTTGATGTCATCTCTATCAAAATAGATGGAGACTGTGCAGATGTGAGTTGCTGGGAGATGAGCAAATCTCTGGAGGGGGAAGAGGGAATAGGAGGTTCCTGCCTTTCCTTGCTGCCTTTTCTATTTCAGGTAATGGCAGCCCTGCCCGTCTGAGCACCCAGGTTCAAACCTCGGAGCTTCTCCACTCTTCTTCCCCCTTTTCATCTCTTTCCTCATTTCTTCCAGGAGGTTGATATGTCCCAATGCTACCTCTGTTTTCCGTTCCTTTCTCCCCATTCTCTCTGCCATGGCTATTTCCACCCCAATCGCTGTGGCCATGACCTTGCTGTTCTTCTCCTCAAACCTGCCTTTCACGGTCCTGCGAGATCCAGTCAGAAATTTCAGGGGCTTCTTGTTGACTCACCCCCATGGCACACTGGAGTTTCCAAAGATGCCACAACCGTAGCTACCATTCCACGCGATCTTTCTCATGAAGAGATTTTGACTTTCCTGCCATCGAGAGGTGGAGTCTCTGCTTCCTCCTCCTAAACCTGGAGGGGTTTCAGACGCAGCAGAAGTGACGTTATGGGACTCCCAAGCTAAGGGCCTAAAACGTGTTATAGTTTTTGCCTGGTTCTCTTGAGAAACTTGCCATCAGACCCTTTAGTTGCCATAAAGGCCACTCTACTGCGAGGAAGCCCATGCCATGTGGAGATGCCACGGGGAGGTATTCCTAGTATGGAGACCTCACTGACAGCTGGCAATGTGAGTGGACCTCCAGATTTCTTCCCCCAGCCCACGGAAGAAATTTCTTCCCCCAGTCACCTCCGCCTCTGCGTTCTCCCAGTCGAGGCCACAGACATCACGAACTGTGCCCCTTTTGAATTTCTCACCCACAGAATCTGCAAACATAGCAAAAATGGTTGTGTTAAGCTGCTGCGTTTTGGAGTTATTTGTTACACAGCCAAGGGATAGCAGATACAGTAAAACCCTGGTTTGTGAGCATAATTCGTTCCGGAAACATGCTTGTAATCCAAAGCACTTGTATATCAAAGCGAATTTCAAGAACCATTGGTTCCGTTGTGATCATGTGACGTTCAGCATCACGTATGACTCGTATTGCAAGACAAGCTCATTTATCAAGTTAAAATTTATTAGAAATGTTTGCTTGCTTGTGGAAGACTCACAGAACTATTACTTGCAATCCAAGGTTTTACTATATTGTATTTTAAAATTCCTTGATTTTTGCACAAAACGCATATCAATCTGGCCCCTAGCCTGCAAGAAGCTATGTACAAAAGGGGTGAGGTTTCAGGACCTGTCAGAGGGGAAGAGGGGAGCTGATCTGATAAGGGTAATCTGGGCACCCTTAGGCATTTTTCCATTACTTACCATGTCCAAGTGCATCACAGCCTTTATCCTACCCAAACCTTCACCACCATGGCCATGAGCTAGACATTAATTTTCTTCTCGAAGAGATGCAAGTATTGAAGACCAGAGTGGAGACTTAAGCCTCCCAAGCCCTCCTGGATATGGAAGTGGCAAAATAGGAACCCAAACCCTTGCATCCGGGCCCTTGCAAGCCTCACACACCCTGAGAGCTGCACCTAAGAAAGAACACAGATGGGCACTTGGCACAACGTTCCTGGGCTCTCACCTTTCCTAGGACATTACTGGTAACTTCTTTCCTTGCAGCAAAGAAAAACAAAGCAGTCTGGCTTGGCCAGAGAAAGCCCCAGGCAACAATGTCGAACAAGCCAGGAGTAATTTGTTTCTATTCTTTTCCATGTGACTGCCGGAGGTTATCCTGTTTTTTATTAGCCCAAACTTCCCCCTTTCAAAAGATAATTCTTTGAAATCTTCTGGGAAATTAACATGGCTCAATCTGGCTCTGGGCTGGCCACCACATGCTCTCAGAATTAAGAGAACCTGAAAATTTTAACCCCTTGCACTCACATGCACATGCACATGCACGCAGAACTGAATGTGTGTCTATATTGTGCTAGCGTTGTGAGGACACAATCCACAGTGAACCAGCCGTTATGTTCAGCTTTATCCTAGAAAAAAAAAAAACTGATTTAGATTCCTTCCAATTCAAGTGTTCTACACAATGTACAGATTTAGGTATAATTCAAACTAACCAGAAATGTTTTATTTAAGAAATATCAGGAACCAGGGGCACCTGGGGGGGCTCAGTAAGTTAAGTGTCTGACTCTTGATTTTGGCTCAGGTCATGATCTCACAATTTGTGAGTTCAAGCCCCACGTCAGGCTCTGTGCTGACAGTGCAGAGCCTGCTTGGGATTCTCTCTACCCCCCTTTCTCTGCCCCTCACCTGCTCACTCTCTCTGTCTCTCTCTTAAAATAAACATAAAAAATTTAATTAATTAATTAAATCCAAAATAAGAACTCCATATATGAGATCAACTCTGTGGTGAGCACTGTAAATGAATGTACAATTGTAAGGGAACACAGAAAAATACACCCAGAACACATAGATGGTTTTTATACATATATAACAATGCAGCAAAGAGATAAAGGGACTAGGTTAAGAAAACTCCTAAAGTCATTGATCAAGATTTCAAAAATAAGTGAATATTGGAAATAGCAGAGAAGTAATATTTGTAATGCTGATAATTCAATATTTCCCATAACTGAAGAAAGACATGAAATCTTAGAGAAAAGTGTTCTCCAACTCCCTAGTATAAATACACATCAAGACTCAACACAGTGAAACTACAGAACTACACAGACAAAGAGAAGATCTTAAAAGACACAAGAGAAGGGGCGCCTGGGTGGCGCAGTTGGTTAAGCGTCCGACTTCAGCCAGGTCACCATCTCGCGGTCGGTGAGTTCGAGCCCCAAGTCGGGCTCTGGGCTGATGGCTCGCAGCCTGGAGCCTGTTTCTGATTCTGTGTCTCCCTCTCTCTCTGCCCCTCCCCCGTTCATGCTCTGTCTCTCTCTGTCCCAAAAATAAATAAACGTTTGGAAAAAAAAAAAAAAAAAGACACAAGAGAAATGTGACAAATTATTTATAAATGAGTGGCAATTAGACACTCAGCAAATTTCATATCAACCCCAGTAAAGGTCAGAAGACAATGAAGGTGGGTGCCTGGGTGGTTCAGTCAAAGTGTTGAACTCTTGATCTCAGCTCAGGGCTTGATTTCAAGGTCGTGAGTTCGGGCTCTGCATTGGCATGAAGGCTACTTAAAAAAAATTTTTAAAAAAATAAATAAAAGCACAATGAAGGAATATCTTCAAAGTGCTAAAAAAAATTAAACATCAACTTAGAATCTTACATGAGCTTAACTACCCTTTAACAGTGAAAGTGATATAAAGATATTTTCAGATATGCAAAGATTACACTCCCACAAACTCCCACTGTAACATGTTCCTTAGAAAGAAAAAAAAAATGACACCCCAAGACAAACTGTGGTATACACCCATGGCAAGAAAAGGTGAGTATGGAAATTGATCGAATATCAATTGTCATTAACAAGGAAGAGTTTAAAAATACAAATAAATCTAATTTTTATTGAAAAGGAAAGCTAAAGTTGTTTACAATTCTAGCAAAAAAGAAGGTAAATGTAATTGTGATCCAGGGACATGTGAAGAATTTCAAGCCACCGGAGGAATAAAGTTGGGGGAGAGGGGGAAGAGGCAGTTAACTTCCCAATAAGGATCAGGGGGAAAATGTTGCCAAAAGATACTTATAGAAAAATATTAGGAAAAAAAAGTCACAATATATTACAAAAGTGAAATCTGATTGGGGCGCCTGGGTGGCGCAGTCGGTGAAGCGTCCGACTTCAGCCAGGTCACGATCTCGCGGTCCGGGAGTTCGAGCCCCGCGTCAGGCTCTGGGCTGATGGTTCAGAGCCTGGAGCCTGTTTCTGATTCTGTGTCTCCCTCTCTCTCTGCCCCTCCCCCGTTCATGCTCTGTCTCTCTCTGTCCCCAAAATAAATAAACGTTGAAAAAAAAAAAAGTGAAATCTGATTAAACTCAACCAAAAACAAAGATCATCAGGTTGGAATTTTTTTAGCCATGTATATAAAAGGTTCAATTGATCAGGAAGCTATAACCATCTTAAATCTGCATGTAGCTTATAACATAGTCCAGAAATACACAAAGCAAAAATGGACGTAACTAAAGGAAAAACAATTAAATCCAAAATCATAGACAGAAAGATATTAACACAAACCCCTGGTTTGTGAGTTCAAGCCTCAGGTTGGGCTCTGCGCTGACAGCTCAGAGTCTGCTTGGGATTCTCTCTCTCTCCCTGCCCATCTCCTGCTCTCTCTCCCTCAAACATAAATAAACATTTAACAAAAGCTTATATCAGGAAAGAAGAAAGGCACGTTTCTTAAGAAGTTCAGAAAAGCATGGAAAGGCAAATTAAACCCAAAGAAAGTGAAAAGAAAAAAAAATAAAACTATCAGAATAGAAGTTAATAAAATAGAAAGCAAATGTATAACAGAGAATCAGTAAGACCAGAAGTTGGTTATTTAAAAACTAATAAAGTTAATAAATCCATGGTAATACTAATCAAGAAAAAAGAGAAAAGTAAAAATATCAGGAGTGAAAGCTGAGACATGACTATATGTCCTTGCATACTTACAAGTTAATAGGTTAACGTCATGGGCAACTTTATGACGACTAATTAGAAAAGGTGTTAAATGACAGTTTTTAAAAACATTTACCAAATGGATACAAAGAGAGAGAAAATCTAGTCTTTTATCTATTACGCTGATTCCCGAATTAGAAACCTTCCCACACCTTCAGAGGTGAATTCTTCACATTTAATGAAGAAATAGTACCAACTGTTCACAACTCTTGCAGAGAATGGAACAAAACAAAATACTTCCCGACTTTTTAAGACAGGGTAAAGGTCATTCCCCAGAAGAAAATGCTAGGGCCAAGCTTTCACATAAACACCTTTTTAAAAGCCAATCAAATCCAGTGACGTAATGAGGATAAAATGTCATGTTACAGTCAAATTTATTTTAAGAATGCAAGGTTGGCTTAACATTCCCACATTGGACAGTAATAGATCAACGTTTCGTTTCCTGACTTGTTATCGAACCCTGGTTATATAAGAGAATGTCTTTGTTCTTAGTAAGTAAACACTGACATATTTAGGGATAAAAGGATCTAATATGTCCAATCTAATCCAAAATATTTCAGGAAAAATAAAATGCACATATACGTGTTTATGAAAAGAATGGTAAAGCAAATGAAACAAAACGTAAGCCAACTGGTAAATGTGGGTAGAGGGTTACGAGAGTTTCTTGTACAAATCAATTTTTACATAAGCCCTAAGTTACATCAGAATTAAAAGTTACCAGAAACTCGGTGTAATTCACCTGTAAACAGAATAAAGGAGAAAAAAAAATCATACAATCCATTTTAATAAATGCTGAAAATAATTTGATAAAATTCAACATCCATTCGTGATAAAAACTCTTGACAACCTTGCAGTAGAAGCACATGGCTTTTGGGGCGCCTGGGTGGCGCAGTCGGTTAAGCGTCCGACTTCAGCCAGGTCACGATCTCGCGGTCCGTGAGTTCGAGCCCCGCGTCGGGCTCTGGGCTGATGGCTCAGAGCCTGGAGCCTGTTTCCGATTCTGTGTCTCCCTCTCTCTCTGCCCCTCCCCCGTTCATGCTCTGTCTCTCTCTGTCCCAAAAATAAATTAAAAAAAAAAAAAAAACGTTGAAAAAAAATTTAAAAAAAAGAAGCACATGGCTTTAACCTGATAAAGGTTATCTACCAAAAAGCCTGCAGGAGGTATCACATAATGTTGAAACTTTTCATCCACGGTCAACAATGAGAGAAAGATGCTGCTGTCTAGACTCATTTCCGCAGAACTTCCAGCAAAAAGCAAGCCTACCCTAGGCAAATGAGAGAAAAGTCTGATCCTACAGGCTGCTCATTTCCCAAAAGGAAAAGGCCCATCCTTTTTGGACCTTTGTTTAGCTACATGCTAAAACAAGTTGGTCTCTGCTTATTTGCATGGGCCATTCCGTCTCGTCTCTCCCAGGATAAAGCTGGTGAAGGAGCAGTGTGTTTTAGGGAAAATCCTTCCTCATGGAAACCAAGACCAAAGACCAAGTTTCCCAATGTTCAAGACCCTTCGAAGAAAGTTAGAGAACAGTATGAAAAGGCATAAAAGCAATCTGGGATAAATGGAGAATTAGACCACACTCATGGACGAGATGATGATAAACATGTCAATTTCCCACAAATCCTCCCCAGGTCTCTCTATCTTGTGGGTTTAGATAAAACTTGATACGGACCCAAAAAACGTGTATGGGAGAATAAAAGACCCAGAAGAGCTAAAGCCAATTTTGAACGCAAGGAAGACAAAGACAAAGAAAAGGCAACAGGCCTCTCAAATATTATAAACGTGCGTTAACTTTCTGTACCTAAGAGAATATGGTATCGGCACAGGAATAAACAAACAAAAAAGGAACAGACAGAGGTTGAGAAACAGACCCAGGCATATCTGTGAATTTGACATATGACACAAATAGCATTTTGAGTCTGTGGGGAAAAAATAAACTATTTAATAAATAGTACCAAGGTAATAGTTTATCTCATGTGGAAAAACAAAATAAAAGTAGATCCTTAATATACATCCAAAACAAAAGTGATTGTGTTTGGATTAACTACCTAAATGAAAAAATATATCAAAACTTAAAACTTTTAGAAGAAAATAGAAGGGAATATTTTTGCCTTTTCTGAGTAGGGAAGAAGTTTTAAACTGGGCACCAAAGGAACACGTTGTAAAGATAAAGACTGATATATTTGACTATCCTGTTGTCAATAACTTTTAGCAAAAAAGACAGCTTGAGGGGCGCTTCGGTGGTGCAGTGGGTTAGGCGTCTGACTTCGGCTCAGGTCATGATCTCGCGGTTTGTGGGTTTGAGCCCCACGTAGGGCTCTGTGCTGACAGCTCAGAGCCTGGAGCCTGCTTCAGATTCTGTGTCTTCCTCTCTCTCTGCCCCTCCCCTGCTTATGTTCTGTCTCTCGATAATAAATAAATGTTGTTTTTTTTTTTTTAAAAAGACAGCTTGAGCAAAATTAAAAGACAACTTGCAGACTGAGAGAAGATATTTCTAATGTGTATAAAGGACAAAGGATGAGAATCCAGAATATATGAACAGGTATTACAGATCAGTAAGAAAAACAAACAATCTAGTACTGAAAAAATGGGCAAGCGATGGGCCTTTCACAAGAGAGTACCCGGTGGTTAATAATTGGGAAATTGCACATTAAATCACCACTGAAACACCATTTCCCACCAAAGCGATAGGCAGACAGAGGACGGCTGATACTACCAAGGGCTGGTGAAGGTGGAGAAGAGAGACAGTCCCTGTCACATGCCACAGGTGGAGGGCACATTGGTACAGACCCTTCAAAGAACATGGCTGGTGCATTAGAGACACCATCTCACCTAAGAATTCCACCCTTAGAGATATACTGTATGTAACGGTGGGGAAAACCAGAGACAGCTGAGATCCATCAATGAGATCACGAATAAATAAACCGTAGTACCAGAGAATACTATATAGGAATTGTAATGAATAAACTAGAGCTACATATATTAACACAGAGAACCCTCAAAAACATCATGTCAAATTTTGAAAATGAAGAAAAACACGTTACCAGGTGATATACACAGCGTGCTGACACGTAGACAGAGCTTACAACATGGAGACAAATATTATATATCATTATGGGTAGAAATAACACTAAAACATCCACAGAAGTGATAAACAACAAATTCAGAACAGTATTCTCTCTGGGCCAGCAGAAACAGAATGCAAAAGAACCCATAGAGGGCTTTACCTGTTTTTAATTTTTCTTTAAAAAAAAAAAAAAGGTGACCGGAAACAAACAGGGTCAATGTTAAGGTTTGGTAGGTCTCTGTGTAAGCCCATATATCCTTCTCTATGCCTTTCTGACTCTTGAAATACCTCGTAAGAGAAAAGTAAAATTTAATTCCTTTAAGTCTGTGTTGCAATCATAAGCATTTTGATCAAATCTGCCTATTCTCACAAATACACAAAAATCTCACCTGCTATATAGTCATTGTTTTTCCAAAAATAAAAACTGTATCAGTAAAATTTTTTTTAAAAGGAACAACCTAGCATGCACTTTCAAAGGTCAGCAGCAAAAGGACAAACAATCCAGTCGAAGAACGGGAAAAAAAGACGAGAATGGACATTTCACAGGTGAGAATATACAGAGGGCCCGTGAGCACGTGAAGGGATGTTCAGCAGCGTTAGGGAAACGCGGTTTGGAGCAGCTGGATTGCACCCGCGAGGGCTGCTAAGGTAAGACAGTGACAGCCGACAGGCCCACGAGACTCTCATCTACTGCCCGTGGCACCCACTCCTGCTCTCCACCTGCTGTGCCGCCGTCCCGTGGCTTGTGCCACTAACCTGTCGTGGTTTTATGCATTCCCCGGATGGCTAGTGAGGCTCAGCGTCCTCTACGTGACTTTTGTCCCCTGCAAAAAGTCTTTTGTCCATTTTCGGACTGGGGTATCCTGTTGGATCATCTGTTTCTCCTTGGTTTGTAAGAATTTTTGTTTGTTTGTAATAGATGCTGAAAGAGTCCCCATCATCTGTGTGTTGCCTGTTTGCTCCTATTTAAAATGAAGAGGCTCGTGGACGTCCGTCTGGGCGGCTCAGTCGGTTGAGCATCAGGCTCTTGATTTCAGCTCAGGTCATAATCTCACGGTTCGTGAGCTTGAGACCCGGGTTGGGCTCTGAACTGAGCGTATAGCCTGCTTGGGATCCTCTCTCCCTTTCCCTCTGCCCCTCCCCCTTTATTTAAATTTTTATTTCAGTAGAAATTTTTTTTAAAAGCGAAGAAGCTCGCACATGCACAGAATACCTCTGGAAGGGTCCTCGGGCTGCTTCTGAGGGAGAAAAGAAAGCAATAAGAGAAATCCCAGATGGCAGATAGCCTTTTCTCCATATTTGTGTGCACTCCTTTCTTTCTTTCTTTTTTTTAATTATCATTGTTTGCATGTATTTAATTTTTTTATTTTTTTAAATGTTTTATTTATTTAATTTTGAGAGAGAGAGAGAGAGAGAGAGAAAGAGTACATAAGCTGGGGTAGAGAGACAGAGGGAAACAGAGAGTCCGAAGCAGCCTCTAGGCTCCCATCAGTCAGTGCACGGCCAGTCACAGGGCTCGAACTCACGAACCACTAGATCATAACCTGAGCCGAAGTCAGATGCTTAACCAACTGAGCCACCCAGGCACCCTTTTCTGTTCCTTTTTTTAAAGGTTTTAAACAACAAACATTTACCATTTCACAATCTGCAGGCCCGGAATCTGGGCACAACTTAGCTGGGCTCCTGAGAATCACGGTGTCTCAGTAGGCTGCGGTCACCAGTGGGCCTGGGCTGGGGTCAATCTCAAGGTTACCTGCAGGGGGGGGGGGGTCCGGCTCCAGGCTTCCTCGCTGCCTCTTCGCAGGACTGGTGGGCTGGATTCCAGTCCTTGCTGGCTGTTGGCCGGAAACTGATTCCTTGCTCTGAGGGCCTTTCCCCAGGGCAGCTGGAGACCTGGACTGTAACGTGGGACTGACTTCCTTCAGAGCAAGTGACCACACGGAGGTGTGCCAGGGTGGATGCCGCATCTTCTGTCCTTCATCTTGGAAGTGAAATCCCATTGCCTCTGCCACAGGAGATGGCGAGCAATGGTGGCCGACCGTGACTGTCGTAGGAATTGGCGAGGCCCGGAGGCGATAGTAAGTTTGATAAGGTTATCCAAGGGGCGGCAAAGAGGCTGGGTGGCAGGCCCGATGGCCAGACTCATTGCTGCTTTGCTGTGCTGCCTCACAGTTAGAAGGCGGTGTGGACGAACTTCTTGACCCGGAGGAGGGGGTGGGCGTGTGGTGTTCACTGAGAGGGACAGCTGGGGCAGACATCCTCACCTCTTCCTCTGGGGGAGCCCCACGGGAAAGCTAGGATTGGCCTCGTCCCAGTGGGCTCTTTGATGCCTTTCCTTGGTCTTAAAATTTAAACCACGTGAAGGGGCGTCTGGGTGGTTCAGCCTGACTTCGGCTCAGGTCATGATCTCATGACTCGCGGGTTCGAGCCCCGCGTCGGGCTCTGTGCTGACAGCTCGGAGCCTGGAGTTGCTTCAGATTCTGTGTCTTCCTCGCTTTCTGCCCCTCCCCTGCTCATGCTCTCTCTCTCTCTCAAAAATAAACACACACATAAAAAGAAGAAGAAGAAGGAGGAGGAGGAGGAGGAGAAAGGGTGTTTGGTAAGTTTCAATGCTCACATGGCAAATGGTTGATACCCTCCTTACAGGAAGATTTTTACATTTAGATAATCTCTCTGAGGGGCGCCTGGGTGGCTCAGTCGGTTATGCATCCGACTTCAGCTCACGATCTCACAGTCTGTGAGTTCGAGCCCCTTGTTGGCCTCTGTGCTGACAGCTCAGAGCCTGGAGCCCGCTTCAGATTGTGTCTCCCTCTCTCTCTGCCCCACACCTGCTCACACTCAGTATCTCTCTCAAAAGTAAATAAATGTTTAAAAAAAAAAAAAAAGGAACAGAAAGACTGGGCAACATTTCTCCTGAAAAATTGATCAGTCACCTGTCTGAGGCAAGAGACCAGACGGAACCTCCCAGTGCGGGATCCCATGAAGTTTTCAAGATGTTATAGCACATCCCTGATTTTAAACAAAATCATCAAGGACATTGGTGATTTGCAGCATTTGATTATCTGGTTAATTGGAAGAAACTTCCTTCATAGAATCTTGGAGTTTAAATGTACCCCATAGAGGAGGAATCTGAAGGTGGGAATAGCGAACTTGCTTCTGAAAGTTCAGAAGCTTTTTTATGGCGAACGCAAGGACAGCACCCGTCACACAGTAGAAGCTCAGTAACTAATTGTGGAAAGAAGAAGGGAGGAGGAACAGGTGGCAGAGAGGAAGGAGTTGGGGCTCTCCGTCTTCACCGCTTCCAATGTCGGGAACTCCCTGAGGCCACGCCCATGGTGCCCGGAAAGCTTGGATTTGGAAGTCAGGAGACTCGGTTGTGTGACGTGGGGCAGCCCCTTGACCTCGAACCTCACACTTTACCCCTCACCTGCTCAGGTGGGAAATAGAAAAAAATCCTTCCCATGTCACAGAGTCGCAGTGAGACTCAAACAAGATCACATATGGAACCCAGACTCTGAAAGTGTTGTCCGCTGGGCCGACTTAGAAAACAAAGTATAAAATAAAGCATCTCCCAACTGAACACATGGGAAAAGGCCACTGTTGGGAAAGCTGGTTGTTTGGGTAAGGAGAATCCATATGGATCCTTATCTCACATGATTTACTGACACAAATTTTAGATGAACTGAAAAATCAAGTGTAAACTGGGGCACCTGGATGGCTCAGTTGGTTTGAGCGTCCAACTCTTGATTCCAGCTCAGGTCACAGTCTCACGGTTCATGGGATCGAGCCCACGTCAGACTCTGTGTGGAGCCTGCTTGGGATTCTCTCTCTGCCTCTCTCTCTGCCCCTCCTCCACTCTCTCTCTCTCAAAATAAATAAATAAACTTAAAAAAAAACAAGTGTAAATTATAGAACATGTATACGTACTGTCATGCAATTAAAAAGAATAAGGAAAAGTTGTGTTCACCGGCATGGAAAGATCTCTAGGAGCTAGTGTTAGGAGAAGAAAACCAAGCTGCAGAATGGTATTGTATACATATGTACGTGTATGCATTTTACTTATGTAAAAATAAATGCCAACATACACGTGCATACACACATATGCTGCAAATTTAGAGAACGCCTGAAGGATTCACACATCAATTGTTAACAGTAGCTGCCTCTGGAGAAGGTAAGGGAATTGGGTGCGAATGTGGCATTTAAATTTTCATGGAAAAAAAAAATATATATATATATATAACGCACAGACATATATGCTAGTTGAATGTTTTAAATGTGTAGGTATTAATTTAAAACTTTAAAAACAAAAAGTAATATTTCAAAAGTTAAATGTAAAGAATAAAACCATTAAAAATTATGCATGAATAGAATACCTGGTCTTGTCATGAAAAAAAAAGAAACAACTCTGAAAGCATAAAAACCATGTAGAAAAGTCATGACCAAAAGTATTTCTAGAATTCACTACATTAAATGTTCTGTGTGTCCAAAACAAAAAAAGTAAAGGGTAAATTAAAAGCTGGATGATAATTTAGCATCAAATAGGGATAGGAATTAATCCTTTCTATTCTAAAATGCCCACAACTGATTAAAGATTTAAAAAATAAGATTCACCACCCCACCCCCACCCAAAGAGCCACCGACCCTCGAAACACTCAGCCCCAATCTCTTTGGCATGAAATATACATTTGAAATTGTCGTCTCGTGTCCTTATTTTACAGACACTGATACAGTCGCGGTGAGTCGCGCAGTCAACGTGAACATGTTGCGGTGTGCCAAGCCACAGCCCATCCCCAGGCCACAGTGCTGCTGTCACCGTCACCGCTTGTTATGAGGAAGGGTGAGATCAGCCACTTACCACCACCACCCCACCTACCCCTTCCCTTCCTTTGGTGAAATTCTAGAACGGTCCGTCTTCCCTGGGTCCTGCCAGACCCAAACTCCCTCAATCTCTGCTCTTTAGATTCCTCTCTGAAGGTGAACTGAGGTCCACAAGAGGAAAGTCCAGATGCAAGGTGGTCTACAGAGTCTTCCCCACCCCCACCCCCAGGGTGGCCTCTGGGTCAGCGGGAAATCCCAGTCCTCACTGCAGACAGAGCCCGTCATAGTTTTAGCTGCAGATGATTTCACTACCCCCTCGGGCCTCCCCACGGAGAACATTCTGGCTGCTCTCTCTTCCTCTAACTGGACGGGGCTCTGAGGATTGCCTGGGCCTAGCCCCAGGACGAAACTGGAACTGAGAGCCCAGAACCCATTTCTTCAAAGTCACGTGGCCCGGGCCGCACATCCCAGACCCACCAAACAGCAGCTCATCGGCCTAAAGACCCCTGTTGGTCAGAGAATGGCTCCATTTGCCACAAATTTTGAGAAAGAAAATGTCTTTGAGGTTCCAGATGGTGCTTTTCGTTTCTGTCAGTGATTTTCCTGTGCCCCCTCAGAGTGGAAGATGGGAACTCGTGAGGAACTAAGAGTCCTATCTCTAGATAGTCCCTCCCATAGCCCAGCACCCCCAGGGCACTCACGGCAGCCCCAGGGCTCTGGCCTCCCAGGGTGTGGGGAAGGCACCACCACCACGACCCTCTCTCCTGAAGCATTCGGAATTAAGCAAAATCCAACCTGGGGGTCAAGCCGGTGTGCGACAGGAGTAGACAGTTACTCTTAACAAGAACATTAGATAAAAATTTGCAATGAAAAGTTCTTGTCATCTCTGGGGCGCCTGGGCGGATCAGTCAGTTAAGGTCCAAATCTTGGTTTCGGCTCTGGTCATGCTCTCACGGTTCATGAGTTCGAGCCCCGCGTCGGGCTCTGCGCTGACGGTGTGGAGCCTTCTTGGGATTCTCTCTCTCTCCCTCTCTCTCTGCCCCTCACACTGTCTCTCCCTCAAAATAAATGAGCTTTAAAAAAAAAAAAGCTCCTGTCGTCTCATCAAATACTCACTTCACACTCGATAGCCACGTACTGAGCACTGGGGCGTGTGCAGGCGCTAAGCGCGTACAGATTGTTAACGTGGACTCCTTGCCCTGGGACAGGTGATAATTCCTAGGAATTAAGCATTCAGTGTGGTACAGGGGAAACCGCTGCTTGTGGGTAAGACTCGAGCACGTTGTTTAATCTTCCTGGGTATGTATCTATAAAATTGGCATAATCATAAAAATCTCCCAGGATCTTCTGAGGATTAAGTGAGATAACACAGCACAGCGCCAGGCATGACACAGTCTCAGGCACGCGTTGGACAAAGAAGGCTGAGATTCCGTCTCCATTGCTCGCCCCTCGGTTTCCTCGTCTCTAAGGTCTGTTACCTTCCCCTGCCGGTGTCACAGGCGGAAGAGGTGTGACATGAAAACACAAGAGCACCACACAAATAAATCGTCTTAGGACGGCTGAGCCCCCGATTGAAAAAGATTAAGACTTCTATTGACTCAGGTAGGTGGAGACAACTGAACGCCAACATATTCTGAAACGCTGAGTAACACTCCTCTGCGAAGGTCTGGTCTGTGCCAAGGAAGACTGAGTCAGAGACCAAGTCTTCTATCACACTTCAGCCCAAGGGCCCAGTGTGGTTGCCCTCCCGTCTGGTTTTGTAAAGACAGTTCTTTTATTTTTTTACATTTATTTATTATTTTTTTTAATTTTGAGAAGGGGGGCAGGGGCAGAGAGAGAGGGAGAGAGAGAGAATCCCAAGCAGGCTCCATGCCCAGCACAGAGCCCAACATGGGGCTCAGTCCCAACACAGTGAGATCACAACCTGAGCCAGAATCAAGAGTCGTACACTCGACCGAATGAGCCACCAAGGCTTCCCCATAAGGACAGTTCTACGAGAGTCAGCCACGCTCACTCTTCTGCGTGTCCCCTATGGCAGCTTTCATGGGAGAACCACAAAACGGGGTTGTCATGGACACAATATGGCCCACAAAGCCTAAAATATTCCCTATCTGGACTTTTACAGAAAAATAATTTGTCAACCTATGCGCCATTGAATAACTTCTCTCCCTCTGTCACAAACACCCATTGGTAGGAGTTACACTGTGGCCCTAGAGCCATTACAAGTGAGACTGAAATAATCCTGAAGGTTGGAAATAAGAGGCCTCCTTTTGGATTGTGTCTGGCTTATTACTGCTCAGCCCTGACGGAAATTGTAGATCAAAATAGGGCTTCAAGATCAATCTGACGGTTTTAAAATGTGGGGAGGCAAAGGGAAGGGGGGCAGGGCCATCCTGAGGGTTCCAGTCCCTGGCTGGCCACCAGTTTGGTGTATGACGGGGGCAATCGCTTCCCATCCCTCGAGCAGTGACTCCACTTGCAAATAAGGTAACATTCACTGGACACCTGGAGAACTCCTTCTACAGGGAACCCACCCACCTGGACGTGGGCATTTGGGGCGAGATCATGTCTAAGATGCCTTTCCACCTTTCAGCTCTAGTTAAAATGTTCAGTGGTAACTGAGGTCTTGGAGACGGCCCCGTGTGGAGCACTGAGTGGTGAACATTCTCGGGGCACCCTCACTTCTGCCATGTTTCCGTGACATTCACCATTGTGCTAACTCATCATACCTCCTTCCTTCCAAACAGAAGCCTCATTAGTGTAGGTCCCTCACCAGAGGGAAAGGAGGCGCTGGACGGCTCCACACGGGCCCTTCCACTTGGGTTACATAACTGGAGGAGGGCCGTGCAGATGGGCCTTGGGGATCATGCCGTTTCCCACTGGTGTGAGCATGAGTTTTCCACCCTGAACCCTCACCAGCAGACACAGCAAGGGAGGCTTCCTCTCTAGAGCAACTAGCCCATGTGGCAAAAGGACCTTAAAAGGTGCTGCCAACAGTCTCGAGATAATTGGGACCTGGCAGCAAGTAAGTCCTGTGGAATCAAGACCACTTTTCGTTATCCCAGAGCCCCAGAGCGAGGACCGCCTTCCAGAAGCTCAGAATCCAAGCCCGCCGATCCCGCCTGCGGAGAGCCCGTCATCCTGGACTACGTGCCCCTCGCTCCTCTCCCGTAAGACCCATTCGGGGCAGGGACCCCGGCTGGCGACACGGAGCCTCGCAGACCGTGGGCACATAACACCCAGATGAGACCGGCCGCTGATGGCTTGGCATTCGGGTCAGTGGCTGCCGGGCACAGCTCTCCCCCCCCCCCCCCGCCTGATTTCTATCTGGAAGCATCCCAGCCCAAACATGGGACAAAAGTTCCCTCTGACAAGCCCATTCCGGGTTCCAAAGTATGTTTTTATGTTTGTTGGCAAATAGAACTGTCACCAGCAACAATAACAACACTGTTTCCCTTCGACTGAAGCTACTTCATTTCTTCCCATTTGTTCCAGGGCTGGCGCTGGACAGATGAATAATGTAGGCTCGGCGGCTGGCCCAAGTCCTGACCTCGTGCCTCGAAAAGCAAACACAGTGGTGAAAATGGAGAGACTTGTTTGTTTGAACTCTCCCTGCCTGACTTAAAAGAGAAAAAGAAAAGCAAGAAAAGGAAAAACAAACCTCCCACCACCTCATTTCATCAACGTGGACACTGAAGTTTTCTTGTTTTGTTTTGTTTTTCTTTTTTTGTTTGCGTTTCTCACGTTGTGAAGCGAGGAACGACAGCCCCCTACTGGCGCGAGGAATGGAGCCCTCGGTGGTCGGGGCGACCCTGCCATCTCGTGGCCGCGCGTGGGACGTGCACCCGCGGGGAAACCAACCTCTGAGCATCGTGGAACACAGGTTGTTAGGAGGATTCTCCGAAGTGTGCAGGGAGGGGTTTCAGTGAAGACACCTCAGGGGAATGGAATGGAGTCTTTGGAGGGAAACAGAGGCGGATTTGGAGTCAGGATGTCGGTTCTCTATCTCAATGCCGGGCAACTCCTGGTGACGTCACGCTTGAGCAGATGATCTTGTTCTTTAATTTTTTGTTTTAATGTTTATTTATTTTTGACAGAGAGAGACAGAGCATGAGAAGGGGAGGGGCAGAGAGAGAGAAGGAGACACAGAATCGGAACCAGGCTCCAGGCTCTGAGCCATCAGCCCAGAGCCTGACGCGGGGCTCGAACTCACGGACTGCGAGATCGTGACCTGGCTGAAGTCGGACGCTTAACCGACTGCGCCACCCAGGCGCCCCGATCTTGTTCTTATGGACCTGTTTCTTCATCTGTAAAATGGACGTCATAATACACGTTTGATTCTTAGAGTTTTATGAAGCTTAAGTAAGATGATGCGTGTAGAGTGACTCGTAAACTTTATACACGAATACACATAAATATATTAAAAATCCCTGAAGACATGGATTCTGGCATCACACTTGGTAAAACTTTTTCAGAGACTCCGGAGCTGTTTGCCTGCCTAACCCTATAAGGATAAAGTCCTAGCTTTAGGATGAGAAGAGTAAAGGGCTTCACTCTGCCTCATGCCTTCCTAAATGCACACACGGTCAAATTCTCTGAAGTAAATCCAGGTTGTCTGGCCTTTCTTCGTAGGGCCGGTGAGTGGACGATGAGGAATGTAGATGAGGCTTTGGAGGTTAAGCTTTGCTTACAAAGTGCCCATTAGCGTTGAGGCTTGGGTACTTGGCCACCTCGTCTCCTCTTAAAAGCCCGAGCCAGACACAACAGCTACACAAGCACTCTTACGATGTCTAAGCCGCATCGTGCAGACACAAGATGACTCATCAAACACAAGAGCGCTTTGGCCACTGCTTCTGTGCAGTCGTTTGGAGGAAACCAAGAACTTCTGGGGTCTAGCTCCGGACTTGGTGAACAAAGCCACGTGTGTGGTCCTCACCTGGCACTAAGTTGCATTCCTGCCTGGGTTAGCAGGCCAGCCAGTGCTTGGTCGACTGATCACATCTCCAAGGCAAAACCCGTTTGAGCCTGGAGGTCTCCGACTCAGGGCTGGCCCTTTCAGGGCCCTCCAGTTACGGCTTATCCCTCGTCTCACTGACAGGAGGCAGGCTTAGGGTACATTTGGCGGCAGGATGGATAGTTTTGCAAGGAGAAAATAGCACACCAGCCAAGGGACAGCAAATCCTTGGGCAAGCGGTGAAGAACTACGACTCAGATTTCCAGGCCGTCCAGGCTAGGCTCTGTTACCTCCTTGCTCACCTGTTTCCAAGTTGGGTTCACCCAGGCCAGGAAGCCACCTTTAGAATCGTGAGTGTCGCCGGTGAGCCTGTGTTGTAGCTGGAGAAGGACACGGAAGAGGGAAACGGGCTGTGTCTCTGGGAAGGTCCTGTGTCAGATCTGGGGCTGGTGGGGGAGGGGTGGAAGGCAAGGTCGTGCCCTGCCCTGCAGAAAGAGTGTGTCCCTCCAGCCCCTCAGAGACGTCACACCAGAACTCCAAAACCAGAGAAGGCACCTATTCCCACCCCAACTAACTCTTATTGGGCTGCCCCAGAATCTTCCAGAGAGAACAAGCCCCGCCTCAGGCCACCTCTGAGAATAGGTGGTTCTTCCTCCTCTGGTCACCGGGAGACGGACAGCAGCCACACTCTTCCCCACAGGAGGATGCAAGAGGGGGAGGCTCTTCTTCAGAACTTTCCTATCCCTTTGGGGCGCCTGCGTGGCGCAGTCTGTTGAGCGGCCGACTTCGGCCAGGTCGCGATCTCGCGGTCCGGGAGTTCGAGCCCCGCGTCGGGCTCTGGGCTGATGGCTCGGAGCCTGGAGCCTGCTTCCGATTCTGTGTCTCCCTCTCTCTCTGCCCCTCCCCCGTTCATGCTCTGTCTCTCCCTGTCCCAAAAATAAATAAACGTTGAAAAAAAAAATTAAAAAAAAAAAAAAAAAAGAACTTTTCTATCCCTGATCAATTATTTACATTAGCCAAATGAGAGTAGGAATTCAAGGTGTGGTGGCCGGACTTTCAGAGCTGAAGTGCAGTGTGACCCGACAAGGCAGAGGTGATTGTAGGCACAATAGGACAAAAGTATTCACTTCCTGTGATGTGTCATAAAGGGAAACTTAGAGCATCAGGGTTCAAGAGGGAGCCCCGTGGCCAAGGGTTTAAATATAAACCAATGAATTAATTTATTTGGATGAACACACTTACTTTTAGGATAACTATTTGGATTTATTTAGGATACACTGCTTAATAGAACCCAGTAGTGAAAATACCTATCTTATGCATCAGACTTCACACAAGTTTAAGAAGCAGTAGAGAAAATATATTAAAACTTGGCCGCGTGGGGGCGCCTGGGTGGTTCAGTCGGTTAAGCGTCTGACTTCGGCTCAGGTCATGATCTCAAGGTTCAGGAGTTGGAGCCCTGCGTCAGGCTGACAGCTCAGAGCCTGGAGCCTGCTTCCGATCCTGTGTCTCCCTCTCTCTCTCTGCCCCTCCTCTGCTTGTGTCCTCTCTCTCTCTCTCTCTCTCTCTCTCTCAAAAATAAATAAACATTAAAACACCTTTTTTTAACTTGGCCATGTGTTATGTGTTATACAAGACATACGAAGATTTTGCCTGGCCTTTGGCCCTGGTTGCTGGGAGGGGGCCCCCACACCCTTGGAATTTCTGCAGTTGTAAGACTGTCTTGTTATTCATGGCAGGCCCTTCAGACCACACCTGAGTTGATGCTAACACGGGGACTCTTGGTGGGTTCCTAAACAGTTTCAGGATAGGCGCCGGCCATGCTGGAAAGAGCAGCCATGTGATTATAAAGCCGGGGATTTGAGTCACGTGATGTCAGCCCAGCCTCTGGGGAGGGGAGATTGTGTTCAATCACCTCGGCCAAAGATTCAGTTAATCTTGCCTGTATTGCTAAAGCCCAGTAAAAACTGTGGACACGAAAACTTGAGTGAGCTTCCCTGGTGGGTAATCATATACCGACCACCATAACACATCCTGAAGATACCAGAGCTTCCCATTCGGGACCCTCCCAGGTTCCTGCCCTGGCATCCATTTCTTCATCTGGCTGGTCCTGATATGTATCCTTTACAATGAAACTAAATCATGCATGTAGCATTTCCCTGAGTTCTGGGAGTCACTCCAGCGAATGATGGAACCTGAGTAAGTAGTGGGAACCAACGTTTTAGCCAGTTGGTGAGAAGTGCAGGAAATCTCCAAGCCCACGGCTGGTATCTAGAGCGAGGGAAGTCTGGTGGACCAGGGTGCCTTCATTTGAAATTTGATCCAACTCTGGATAGTTGGTGGCAGACCTGCACCGTGCTATGAAACGAATCATATAGAAGCCCCGGGGAAATTCACAAATGGTGCACTCGTCTGGGCATTATGTTTGTTCACGAATTTGCTTCCCACACATACGAGAGGCGATCAGTCACATGTGTTGGTTGAATGAATGAGTTAATTATGGCACAGGGAGCTCTCTGCCCACTGTCTCAGCCTGGGGTGTGGATCCTGCCTCACCTGACCCGCTCAAATCAGCCACAACCCCACCTACACCCTGCTAAGTGTCCTTTGCATGCTGGAGCTTATGAGTGCCCAGGGGAGAGTCTGTCTGTCTATCTCCCTTCACCTTGATAGCCAAATCCCACCTACACGAACCATCGGTTTGCTTGTTTTCACCCACGATATGGGCCAGGAGAAGAACCGAGTGGGACTTCACACCAGGATGCAAAACAAATACCAGTACAAAGCTAGACTCCTAGGAAGAGGAATCTGACAGACAGAAGAGACTTCATCCAAACTGGAAGGTTGTTGGTTTTTATAATTGAGACATAACCGACATGTAACATTACATTAGTTTTAGGTACACAACATAATGATTAAATATATGTACATATTAGGAAATAGTGACCAGAATTAGTTTAGTCAACACCCGTCACCACACATCGTTACAAATTTTTTCTTTGGTGAGAACTGTTATGATCTACTCTCTCAGCAACTTTCAAATGTGCAAGGTTAATAACTGTCGCCGCCATGCTGTATAGTACGGCCCCAGACCTTACTCATCTTCTACAGGAAGTCTGTATCTTCTGACCCCCTTTATCCCTTTTGCCCATCCCCCACCCCCTGCCTCTGGCGTCCACCAATTTGTTCTCTGTATCTACGAGTTTGGCTTTTTTTTAGATTCCACACAGAAGAGAGATCATACAGTATTTCCCTTTCTCCATCTCGTTTATTTTACTGAGCATAATACCCTTAAGGTCCATCTGTGTGGTCAGATAGCAGGATTTCCTTCTTTTATGGCTAAATAATATTCCATTCTGTGTGTGCACGTGTATGTGTATGTGCACACCGCATTTTCTTTATGCATTCATCCACTGATGGACAATTAGGTTGTTTCTACACCTTGGCTCTTGTGAATAAAGGTGAAGGAAACATGGTATCTTTTGCAGATACTTTTCCTCTCCTTCAGATAAATATCCAGTGGCAGAATGGCTGGATCATACGGCAATTCTACTTTTAGTTTGTGGAGGAACCTCCATACTGGGTTCCCTAGTGGCTACACCAACTGGCATTCCCACCAACGGTACACGTGGGTTCCTTTTCCTCCACACCCTCACCGGCCCTTGTTAGTTCTTGTCTTTCTGCTACTGGCCATTCTGACAGGTGCCAGAACGTATGCCTCATCTCCCTGCCCGCTCACAAATCCCTAAACCTTCTAGAAAAGACAGTCTTAAAATCGTGAGGGCACAGGAGACCCAGAAGGGCCGCTCTTAATGATCCAGACATGCTGTCAAATCCTCAGAAACCAGGGGCGCCTGGGTGGCGCAGTCGGTTAAGCGTCCGACTTCAGCCAGGTCACGATCTCGCGGTCCGTGAGTTCGAGCCCCGCGTCGGGGTCTGTGTCTCCCTCTCTCTCTGCCCCTCCCCCGTTCATGCTCTGTCTCTCTCTGTCCCAAAAATAAATAAAAACGTGGAAAAAAAATTAAAAAAAAAATCCTCAGAAACCAGAAGGCAGGCAGGGATGGGATGAGAGGACAGCAAGCAGTGATACTGCTAATAGGCCAGGGGGAGGGCAGAGATGTGCAAACGGAGAGGCGGCTGGGGGCCGGTGCTGTGACTGGTTGAGGAGCGCCTGGGTGGGCTGGTGAGTGAGGACCCCTATCTGCTTGAGAAGCAAGTTCCCCGAAAAAGGGGGAGTCCCTCAAGCTGATGTGCCCCCTCCTCCCTGCCTCCCACGGGAGGGGGGCTACCTCGTTCAGCTGCAGGCCAAGGCGAACTCTTGAGTGTGACCGTGAACCCACCACCAGGCAACACCGGCTGCTTGAGGAAAAACCAATCCGGTGAAAAAGAGACACCAAAGTCAACGGACAGAACATACTCATGGACTCCAGGGCAGCAGGTGAAGGGGGAGGGCGCTGCAAAAGAGTCTCACGGGCTGGGTGACTGAACGACACAGCCGTTGGAGGCAGGAAAAGCCGTGGGTAACCGGTAACTCCCATGTTTGCACACAACCTGTCCTGCCCTCCCCAGGTGGGCTCCTTTTCCATTCCCTCTCTTGACCTCGGAAGCCTCCCATCCTCGGGACCTGCAGGCACCATGCTTCCTTCCTGGATGGAGGCCCCATCCTGTGTCTTTCTTCCTCCTGGGATCTGAGCTGTGACTTGTTGGGCCCCAGCCTTCCAATGTCTTTTTTCCTTCAAAGACTTTTTACTGCTCTTGTGGGGCCTCTCATATCTGGAACACATTCAAACCTGATAACTACTTTCTGAAATAATGGACCTAACAGAAGGCACAGAAGTGCCCCCCCCAACCCCCTAGGCTCTGGCCCTGCTCACAGGATCTCTGGAACTTTCATTCTGTCAGCCTTCACCATCCAGGAGCTGAGTGACGGAATCCATGCTTTTCTAGATACTTATTTTTAGTTGTTAAGCTTAGTATGATATGTATCCATATTTCATATCTACTCTAGTACATACATCAGTCATGGAATTCGATTTCTAGAAGGATCTAAAAATGGTTCTAGGGCTGGAATAATGAGTGGTTCTTCTAGAGATAGGAGCTGACATACACCAGGAACATGACATACGGTTAAGTCCCCTGGGCAAGGCAGGGTGGGAGGGTAGGAGGGTACGGGGGTGGTTAAGGCAAAGACCAAAGTCTTCTGACTTTCAGTCTTCTAGATCATTCTAATGAGTGATTCTCAGGTGGTTAGGCAAATGTAACTCCCAGGCCTAGGCCTTAGGGCTGAGTCAGCTGTTCACATTAAAACAGTTACTCTGGAGGGGTGCCTGGGTGGCTCAGTCAGTTAAGTGTCTGACTCTTGGTTTCAGCTCAGGTCATGATCTCATGGTTTGTGCGTTTGAGCCCTGCGTTGGACCCTGTGCTGACAGTGTGGAGCCTGCTTGGGACTCTCTCTCTCCTCTCACTGCCCCTCCCCTGCTCATGCTAGCACACATGTGCACATGCTTTCTCTCTCTCTCTCTCTCTCTCTCTCTCTCTCTCCCTCAAAAATAAATAAATAAACATTTTTAACAAATGGTTAATCTGGAGGGGTGCCTGGGTGGCTCAGTCAGTTAAGCATCTGACTTTGAACTCGGCTCAGGTCATGATCTCGTGGTTTATAAGATCGAGCCCCACATTGGGCTCAGCACTGACAGAGCAGAGCCTGCTTAGGATTCTCTCTCTCCCACTTATGTAGGCATGTAAGCTCTCTCTCTCTCTCTCTCTCTCTCTCCCTCTCTGTCTCTCAAATGGATAAATAAACTTAAAATTTTTTTAAATAAAAAAAGTACAAAATGGTTAGTCTGCAGTCTGGCAATGTAAACAAATAATTGTGCTGCCACATGTATTCTTATCCCACATCTAATTCTCGACTTTAAACACCATTCAATGCCTAGGGTTCATGTTGTTCAACCCCACAATTTTCCTGCTACACTACCATTTCTTCTAAGTGTGAAAATTAAGGGCACCAGAATTCCTCTTAAGGACAGGAACTGTCTTTGTCGAGAAAAAGAAAATACCTTGATTAGTGCCTGAGTAGAATATGAGCCTCCCTCTAAAGGGCCTGCGTATCAGGTGGCCTCATACCTTTCAAGGACAAGGCTGTATAACCAAGAGGGGAGGAGGGCTGGACAGGGATGCATAGAAAGGGGAGGAAGGGGGAGGGCACCCTTCCAGGACCCTCAAAATCTTGAGCAACATCTAAACCCATTACTACTCCGTGGGAGTGATCTTCTATTGTGAAAGCCAAAAAAGGAGCTGAGTTGCATGTAAAGGTAAACATGACCTTGGACAGAGACAGCCCAGGGGAAGGCCAGACCTAAGGTAGAGGAGGCCAGGGGACTCAAGTCCCCATCAATTAGGACATCTTTGGTTTCCACCAGGTTTAGGATTGGAGGGTTTTGAGGCATTTCACCTGGGCAACTTGACTTGATATCTGGATTAATCAAAGATGTGGACAGGAATTCGTGTACAAAGATATTAATAACAGAGTTACATATGTTGGAAGCTGGGAAACCTAAATGTACAACAATACGGATCTGGTTAAATGCACTGAGAGAGAGCTTAGAAACTTGGGAAACTTGGGCAAGTTCCTGCTATCATGTCAAGAAAAGGAAAACATACGAAATGCTACTGGTATTACTAATACTTGGTATTAGTTCGGTCTTTTTTTTTCTTCTTATAACAAGTGATCTTTTCTCAAAGAAAAGAGGAAGACTAAAATGTTAACAGGTCATTCCAGAGTTTGTGGGGTTATAAGTGACTTGTCTTTTATTTGGTTTGTTTCTGCAGGATTTTCAAGTTCTCCATAATGAGCAAAGGAAGGTTACGATCAGGAAAAGTCAACATCACTTTTGAAGCGTGGGAGTGAAGTTTGTTTGTGTTCGTTGGCTTACTTGGCAGAGGCGGGAGGGATGAGCAAGCAGGACGGTGCCCTTAAGTCATTGTTCGGGCATGATTTGTTTATGCCAGTTTAGGTAGAGACGACATTTGTGTTGCAGAGATGACGAAGGAGGGGAACCATTTCTAGGGGCTCTCCCGTCTTGTCAGGAAAAACAAATTTAAAAAAAGGAAAGAGGGGAGGAAGGAGAGAGGAAATGGAGAAACGATACACTGAGACTCTCTCCTGAAATGGGGTCCAAACTGGTAGGTGAGTTCTGTTTCACTTCTGCGTGTTTTTACCAAGTCAAAAACGTGACAGTTGCATTATGGATGTGTTGGCAGTCATGTAGAGAGAACGTGCATGTGGATGCGTGTGCATGGATGTGCCTATGTGTGCAGAGTGAGGCAATACCTTCTCTCTGTGTCCTAAGTGAATTATCTGCTACAAACGAGGACAAAGCCTGTAAGACCTCAACTCCTGCCCCCCTCTCCCACGAACCCCCCATAAAATTGAGGACACCTCACTTATGGTACACAGAAAGCTGCAATCATTTTCACCTCTCTCGGCTGTCAGGGTGAGTGGCAAGAGGTCAGGCTTGACATATTCCTATCTCAAAAATACTTGAGGAAGAGATCCTATCAGATGTTCCGGGTCAGCCAGATAATGCATGACCTAGTGTCGTGGCCCTGGGCCCGATGTCAGAAAGACACAGCTCATTGTCTTGACATCGGGCACCAGAGAAGAGCATCACGTTCCCAAATGATCCCACAACTAATTTTGCAGACCATGCCGTGAACTTAGAATTGGGTACAGGCTGGGGCGCCTGGGCGACCCAATCGGTTAAGCGTCTGACTCTTGGTTTCGGCTCTGGTCATGAGCTCACGGTTTGTGAGATCGAGCCCTGTGGAATCCTCTCTCCCTCTCTCTCTGCCCCTCCCCCTTCTCACAATAAGTAAAAATATAAAATGTTAATTTAAAAAAATTGAGTAGAGGCTATGCCCACTGTGTGCGTACAACCCTGGCCAAGTCACGTCACGTCACCTCTCAAGGCCTCAGCCACCTCACTTGTATCACGAGCCCTTAAGCGGCATTTCCAAGGTGCCTTTAAGCACTGAAAAGTCTGCCGTTCTTTAATTGTAGAAATTATGTACAAGAGTGTGTGTGTATGTGCGTGCGTGTGCGTGTGTGGTGTTTATTTGCCCAAATGGAAGGCAACTAAGGGTGTCTAATAGGTGACAATTTCCATGATATTTAATCCTAAAGGGGAAATGGAAGGAAGTATCATTTCTTGAGCGACTCCTGAGAGTCTAGACATCATTAAGTAACATTGCAGTTTGGAAAAGAGAAGCTTGAACGTAAGTGACTTTCTCAAGAGCAGCCGACCATTAAGAGCCACAGGTGAGAAACCCCATCCAGACTGTCTAACTCCAGAGCTGTGGGACTGGCAGATCAGTCCCTTCACCTTCACGAGGCCCTTTGGTTAGATACCGGGTGGACCTTGTCACTGTCATCGTTCCAGGCACTGGGGCAACACTGCTTGTGCCACTTACCGCATCTGCCACTGGGCTGGTCACCAAGGCTCCAGACAATGCCCACGGGCACTGTGGCAGCTGTGAAAGGGGCCTTGAGGTTGGAGGAAGAGTGACTGCATCCTGTTGGCACCCCAGAAGGTCACCTTGTTTATGAGATGGAGACTCCAGAGTCTGGGCTGAACGTGAACACGTCAAGAATGCATTAATCACGGCCCTCACCGTGTCTCACTGTTCCAGGACCACATGCACCCTCCCACTCAGGGCGAGTTTTCTGCTTCCCGAGGGGAGGTGCACCCCCCCCCCCCCCCCGTCCCCCAAGCTTCTCATGATGGCACTAACTGCCATTTCTAGGAGCATCTTCTGGAATCTGAGCAGAGTGTGGGCAAGGACCCGAAAGGCCGGAGTTCCACCCCCTTGCCCTACCCACCAGGCCGCATTGCCTCTTTCAGCAACGCCTATCCTGGAGAAAGTAAATTCCAGAAGTTCGACATGTGCTGTACCATTTAAGGAGGCTGGGTTATACCGAAAAGAGTAAACTACCAGGAAATCACTCGTCGTTCCGTCGCCGCTTAGCTGCGAGACTTTGGGCAAGCCACCAGCACTCTCGGAGCCCAAGCCCCCACCTCCACGAGGTGAAAGAATTAGGGAAGGCGATCTCTCGCACCTCCGCCATCTCGGGAGTCCACCACCTGCCCCAGACTGGCAGCTTTCACCGGGGCGCAGCGTCCTTCTAGAAACTGTGTTTTGCGGAATGAGTCTGCGTTCACCTTTCGTGACTTTTCCGAGTTTCCTGCCTCCTGGCACCGTGGAGCGCTAGCCTCCTTCTGTCAATGCGTGCGGTTGGATGACTGCAGCCGGATGCCAGCCGCCGCCTCCGAGAGGCACCATCTTGCCCGACGCCGGGGCTGCCTGCTGACCTGTCCCCACAGCTGCCGCCGTGTCGCAGCCCCTCCCTGGCAGCCCTCCCCAGCCCCTCGCTGTCCCCCCATCGGCCTCTCAGACACCACCTGAGGCGTCAGCTGGCCCTGGGGCCTCTGCCACTGGGAGTACTGGCATTAGCCCTTCACGGTGCGCCCGCGGCCTTGAGAGGCGCTTCCTCAGACGAGTCCCCACAGGGCCGATAATCTCACCCCATTTCACAGATGGGGCACTGTGGCCACGGGACCTCCTTGTCTTCCAAGAAGGAACAAAGGCGAGGCGGCAGCCAGGGCGCAAATGAAAGCGTGGGCATGCTCCCAGAGCCATGCGAGCTCTCGTAATGGGTCAGGCGTCTTTTTTTTTTACCTTTTGAAAGTTTGTCGGGTTTATATATAGCCTCCCTCTTGTCCTCCGAACGCGGCAGGGCTCGCCATCAGTCACTGGGCTGAACACCTGGAACTCTGTGGGGACTATCATTAGAAGGATGCGAAGCCAGGTGTGGTTTTGGACCAGAGACCCTATTGGAAGAGGGAGGATTTCTCACTTTCCAAGTTTACTCTGCTCAAGTTAAAACAATTAACCTCTTTTCCCCTTCAAACAACTGTTCTCCGCAGCTTTCCACCAGCTATAGCCAACCCAGAGCCACAAAGTCGACAGTGGACTCCCGCCACCCTTGAAGCCTCCGGGTGCAGAAGCATATGGAACCCTTCCTCCGGGCCTCCTTTCCTCCCTGGCTGCCTTCTTCCCCACCCACGTCACCACCACCCACTGGACGCTACACCTCCTGAGAGCGGGGGGGTTTCTCCAGTGCTGGGGTCATGACGAGACCGCCGCCAAAGGGGCCTTGGCCACAGTTAGGCCCCCACATTGGGGCCCAGGTGAGCCTGCAGGGAGGTGAGCACAGATGGAGAGGTTATTCCCAACCACTTGGGGTCTTAGCCCTCTTAACTGATGTCGCTGTCAGCACATTCTCCTTCTGGGACTGCCACATCGCCCAGGACACACGCACGCGTGCACACACACACACACACACACACAAACACGCATGCACACACATGCTCAAAAGCTCTTGGTGATAGGGATATTTTCAGGAAATCATCTCTCTCCTTGTGATAGAATAGAGTAGCTAGCATGATCTGAATGCTTAGCCCATTCTGGGCACTGTGCTAGGCGATTTTCATGCACTAATGACCCCATTCAATCCTTACCACAATCCTATGAGGGTGTATGTGGGACAGATGTAAGGCTCAACAACGCAGAGAATAACCCAGTCCCCAGCCAGTATGTGGCAAAGCCAGGAGTTGAAACCCAGTTTTACCTGACAGGTTGGCTTATTTGCCATCCTCTGAGATCCTCTCTGTGATGCGAGGGGTCAATTGCAGGTATGAGGCATTGCTGGTCCAGATGAGGCAGCCCCAGGCAGCCCCTGGTTCCTTCATGCCCAAGAGGAAAGGTCACACTCCCCCATCTCACACAGGCTGGCCTTTTCCTGAAGTGACAGGAGGGGACAGTGATGGACTGCCACCCTTTGAGGACAGAGGCCAGTGCCGAGCTTTTGGGGTGGGGAGGAACAATTCATCATGGAAAATAAATTGATCATCTTGCGAAATGACCTAACACAGTGGTTTTCAAACGTGACTGCACGCTAGACAACCAGGGAGACTTTTTAAATCCTGAAGACTGGACTATACCCCCATCAGTGAAATCAACATGTAATTGGAAACCAACCATCAGAATTTTTCAAAAATATATAATTTTTTATTTATTCTCAAGTTTGTTAACGTACAGTATAGTCTTGGCTTCAGGAGTAGGTTCCAGTGACTCATCTCTTACATACAATACCCAGTGGTCATCCAACAAGTGCCCTCAATGCCCATCATTCATTTTCCTCACCCCTGTCAACCCTCAGTTTGTCCTCTGTATTAAGACCTCTTATGGTTTGCCTCCCTCTCTGTTTTTCTTATTTGTCTTACCCTTACCTTATGATCAATCTGTTCAGTTTCTCAAATTCCATATATGAGTGAAATCATGTGATATCTAGCGGTCTTTCTCTGATGGTCTTATTTCACGGGGCATAATATCTTCCAGTTCCATTCATGTTGTTGCAAATGGCAAGATTTCATTCTTTTTCATAGCTGAGTAGTATTCCATTGTGTGTGTGTGTGTGTGTGTATTTACCTCATCTTCTTTTTTAAAGTTTATTCATTTATTATTTCTAAGAGAGAAAGAGAGAAAGCACAAGTGGGGGAGGGACAGAGAGAGACAGAGAGAAAGAGGGAGACCCAGAATCCAAAGCAGGCTCCAGGCTCTGAACCACAAGATCTGACTTCACCTGAGCTGAAGTCAGACGCTCAACAAACTGAGCCACCCAGGTGCACCTATATAGCACATCTTCTTAATCCATTCATCAGTTGATGGACATTTGGGCTCTAATACTAGGAATATATCCAAAGGATACAGGAGTGCTGAATCAAAGGGACACACGCACCTCAATGTTTATAGCAGCACCATTGACAACAGCCAAATTATGCAAAGAGCTCAAAAATATTTTTAAATTTTCAAGCAATCACAGATTTACAGAAAAGTTACATGTCACTGTGGACGGACTGTCTATGCCCTCCAAAATTCTTATGTTAAAACTCTAATGTGAAGGTGTCTGTAGGGGGACCCCTAGGGTGATTAAGTCATGAGGTGGAGCCCTCTCAAATGGTATCGGTGCCCTTGTGAGAAGAGACACACACGTTTGCTTCTTCTCCCTGCTGCGAGGATATGGCCATCTGCAAACCAGGAACTGGAGCCTTCACCAAGAACGCTGGTGCGCTGGCACCACGATCTTGGACTTCTAGCCTCCAGAAATGTAAGAAATAGACTTCTGCTGCTTAAGATGTCCAGTCTGTGATCTTGTTACAGCTGCCCAAGCCAATTAAGATACAAGTACAATACAAAAAGCTTTTTCCCGAACCAGTGGAGAGTAACTTGCCAACATAGTGTACCATCTTCCCAAAACATATTTGGGTCTATTTCCTCCGAACAAGAACATTCTCCTATGTAACCTCAATAAAAAAACCCAAATCAGAAAATTAACATTGTTACATCTCTACCAGCAAATCCTCAGACTCTATTTGAGTTTCACTGATATGGTTTAATAAAAAAGTGTTATTATTATTGTCCTGACAACACTTTTTACAGCAAGAGGGTGCGCTTCAGAAATCACAAGGTGATTGGTCAGGTGTAATCAGTCTCCTTCAGTCTGGAAAGCGCCTCTGTCCTTCCTTGACTTCCAAGACCTTGATACATTTCAAGAGTCTTTGGTAGAATGTCTCTCAACTTGGGTTTCTCAAGCATTTCCCTATGAGTAGGTTCAGTTTATTCATATCACAGAACGGGTGTTCTGTTCTCCTTGCATCCCATTGGGTGGCTCCCAATTTTTATTTATCCCATTACTGATGACCTTCACTTTGATCTCTTAACTTAAGACGGTGTCTTCCAGGCTTCCCCACTATAAACTTGTTCCTTTTCCCTTGGTCAAGTGATTGTATTTCATGATGAGACGCAAGTGGTGAACTGCATTCTGGGAGACTGCCCAGCCTTTGGTTATGTTTACATCTCCCCAGCTGATCCCAAAGTACAACCAATTTTGAGACTCAGTGGCCTAACTCCTCCCTGTGAAACAAGTATCAGCAAAGACATAGGGGCCTTTGTGAGACGAGTCAATGGCAATAAAAACTTATATGTATTAGCCAACATTTATTGAGCCCTTATGTGCCATCCACTGTGCCAGTCACTTTATATGCATTATAGCAGCTCACAGTTATTATTCATGCATTCAGAAGTTCTTCTTGAATGCCAACTGTGGGCCAAATACTTCTAAGTGCTAGGGATACAGCAGTACACGACAGAGACCCAAATCCCCTTTGTCGTGGAGCCTACACTCTAGTGGAATGCCATGTATCGAACACCATGCTAATTGTGTTCACAGTAATGATGAAAACAATGATCATAACTGCCTTTATGGAGCACTAACTGTGGGCCAGACCCTTAGATCACCACCTCCACAATATTAGGAGGCAGATGCTTTTATCATGTACTTAGGAACTTACGTCAGGGAGAGAAAGGCTCTAAGGCACATAAAAATGCAGCCAGCATAGCGTTTGGTACATTAAGTATATTCTCTCCAGTGCTAGCAAAGGTGATTGTGGACACTGGGATTTTTGGACAATCACACCAAACTAACAAATACGACTTTACATGCACCACGTTGGCAAAAATTAGAGAATTGGACAACATTAAGTGCTGGCAAGGATGTGGAGTAATGTGACCTTTGAGCATCATTGGTACAAATGTTAACTATGCAGCCACTTTGAAGAGCATTTTCTCTGTGTATTCCCAAGAACCCAGGAAGACCATCCTTGATAAATACACTGGAGATATCATCCCATGAGTTCACAGAGAGACATATACAAAGAAGTTCATGCAGACTTACATGCACCACAGAGGTGGAGGCAACCAAGGGATCTTTACTGGGGAAATGGACAAGACAAATATGTCAGGTGTATCTGGTGAACTACTTTGCAGTAGACAGAAGAAATCACCTGGATTCCATAAAACATGTGTAAATCTCAAAATCATAATGTTAACCCCAAAAATGCAATAAACAGACTATTTATAGCATGATAACATTTATAAGAGTTTTTAAACAGCCTGCAAAACAACACTGTGTATTATTGAGGTATATGTACGTATGTGTGGTGGAAGGTGGACTGGAAGGGGGACCAAAGGAGACAATAATAACTTATTAAAAATAGAAGAAGGATTATATAAGCACAATTCCTTACGTGCTATGGATTAGTGAACATGACCAACTTGATTCTGTGCCTGATTTGATTCTGCCTAGGAGCAGAATAAAAAGGGGGAGGTCTTTGGGCGTCTGGGCGTCTGACTTCGGCTCAGGTCATGATCTCCTGATTCGTGGGTTCAAGCTCTGTGTCGGGCTCTGTGCTGACAGCTCGGAGCCTGGATCCTACTTCAGATTCTGTGTCTCCTTCTCTCTCTGCCCCTCCCCTGCTTGTACTCTGTCTCTCTCTGTCTCTCTCATAAATAAATAAAAACATTTTTAAAAGGGGGGGAGGTCTTTCAAAAAAGATATATGAATGATCCAGAAAGAGCTTCTTTACACCCAACCCTCTCCAAACCAGTCCTCACGGAAGGAGCAGGGTCTCCGGATCACACTGACTTCCTTTTGCATCAAACTGACCTGATGAAAACAGGCCCACCTTGATGTTCACCCTGACTGCTACCAGAACAGCCCAGGACGCTCTGACTCTTCTTACCCTGTGTCTTATAATGCCCTTCTCCAGTGACAGAGACTCCCAGGAAGAAGACAGAGTCACTACAATCAGGAAACCCAAGCGTGGTTCCTAGCTTTGCAACTTGCTGGCTGTGTGACTTTGACCAAGATGTTCAACTCCTTCAAACATATCCTCTTCTCTCAAAATGAGGACCACACCAGCTGACTGGAAGGGCTGTTTGGAGAAATAAATAAGATTTTGCATGATGGAACATGGCCATATAGGTGCTCCCTTACACCCTCCCTCTAGAGAACCTCAAAGGTACCTCAAGTCTTTTTGTCCACAATTCTAAACATCCCCCAACAACGGCAGGGTCCTAGACACTGTTAGCAAATGGGGGCCACACATATTGCTGGGCTGGTCTCCCTCACGTCCCCATCTCTAGCCCTGTCAACGGGGAGTCACTGGTGATCCCAGACCTGCCCCTGACACAGGGCAATCGCATGGGCGGGGAGTTCCTGGAGGACAGTGGTGGGTGGCAGCTTCCTGGTGGCCCACTCAGCTCCACCATGTGGCTCAGCATTTTCCAAGGTGTCCCGGATGACTGGTCATTGTCTTTCTTGCAATTCCTTCACTTTGAATGGCACTTTCTCCCACCCAGCCATCAAAACCCATGACCTGGCAGCCCCCTGCCATTGTTCAGAGTATAATCACTAGCCAGGTGTTGTGGGTCCTGCAACCAGTGAGCCCTGCCTCCCCCTACCTGGCTGCCTGTGAACTATCCAGGCCCTTGGCTCCTTTTCTCTAGGAAGGCACCCATTTTACCCATGGTGCCCATTCTACCTCTCTGCCCCAACACGGAGCTTCAGTCTAGTGGGGCCAGGTCATTAAACAAACACCAGAAACATAGAATCACAAATGGCGGTGAGCTACAGGAGGCGGTCAAGGGTGCCATGAAAAAAAAATAAGAAAGTGTCTAATTCAGACAGTGGGAGGGGAAAGGGAAGGCATCTCTGAGGAAAGCACGTTGTCCCTGAGGCAGCAGGCTGATCCTATAGGATCCTCTCAGCCAGGCTGAAGGTCTTGAATTTCATCCTAAGTGGAGGAAAGCCTTTGAGAACTGTTATGCTGAGGAGAGGGAGAAACATTACCTGCATGATATTTCTATTTCGCAACATGGCTGGGGCTGCTGAACAGACAGCAGGTTGGTGGGGGTGGTCTTGAAATTGAGGGTCCCTTCTTGTAATCCCACAATAATGGGTGGTGTCTTCATGGCTGCATCTGTGAGATATGTGCCTTCATCTGTCTTCATCCTGCTTTGTGATAGTGTTGAAAATCACTCAGCTTCTTCCCAGGTTAAAAAAAAAAAACAAACAAAAAACAAAAACAATGCAGGGACAGATGTATTAGCCTACTTCTCACTAATGGTCTGAACAGCTGTCAGAACACCTCTGGGTACAATAAAATTCCAACCAAGATGGGAACAGGTGTGGCCATCTTTTCTAACCCAGTGATTGGCGATTTCCCTGGGTTGGCACCAGCCCATCTACCTGGAAAGAGAGGGGTCTTCTGCTCAATGAACAACAGGCCAAAGGGCCAAAGACCCCAGGAGAGGAGCTCAGTGCAGGTGCGAGCATGCAACCAGGGAATTTACTCGGTGATGTCACAACTAAATCTGTGTTTTATACCACAAGGGAGCCTCTTAAACTCCATGGAAGCATTTTCAGATTTTAGAAGCACCTTCTTCACCTTTCTTCAGGGCTTATCTGTGACTTTCCGGTCTCCTCTTCGAAGAGACTAGACCGAGGTGTCCCTTCAGCCCAGGGTTCCAGTGTGCCCGCTCCTGCACCCTCTCTGCCTTCCTGCTCTCCTGAGGCAAGGGCAGCTGCACACCCCACCAGCTCGTCAGGGCACAACAACCAAGCTTTCTGCAAAACAGGTGAAAACTGAAAGTACAAACTCTTCTCTCGTCAGTGAATCAAGACACAGACACAGTATTGTTAGAGACTGGCTTTGCCAGACAGCGGCTCTTGTTGGCTGTCCTGTCCCACCCATGAGTGCCATGGAGCCCAGCAGGGTCTTAATGAGCATCTAATGGTTATTAATCATGGTTGCACATGGAGCTTTAAAATTATCCATGATATGACATTCTGGAAAAGGCAAGACTATGGAAACAGTCAAAAGATCAGCAGTTGCCAGGGGTTTGAGGGGAAGGAAGGATTGAATAGGGGAAGTACAGAGGGTTTTTAGGGTGAAACTACTCTGATACCATATTGGTGGGTAAATGTCATTATTCATTTGTCCAAACCCAAAGAATGCACATGTTTGAAGTTTCCTAGACTCAATTCCACTGTAGTGGGGGAGGGTTACCCACACAAAATACCAAGAGATTCTGGGACCCCAGCAGGGAGTCTGAGAATTCAACTCAGTTCTGATGCTATCTACTTGGAGGTAGCATCAGATCCCACAGATTAAGCCTTCAGTCCTACAAGATGTCCCCCGACTTCCGACTTCAGATGCCAGTCAACTGTGCTTCCGGCCACTGGCTACAGATTGGAGGTTCCAGTGACCTCCTCTGTAGGTTTGATTAATTTGCTAGAGCAGCTCGCGAAACTCAGAGAAATACGTGTTTATGTTCACTAGTTTATTAAAGAATGCAATGAAGGATACAAATCAACAGCCAGATGAAGAGATACATAGGGCGAGGTCCCCAACACAGGAGCATCTGCATGGCAACGTGGCATGTGGGAGAGTTTCGGTTCCCCAAGTGTGGAAGCTCTTTGAAAAAAGCCAAAAGGGCCTCCCCTTGGGCTTTTATGAGGCTTCATTACATAGTCATAATTGGCTAAGTCATGGGCCATTGGCTGATTCAACCTCCAGCTTCTCCCCTCCCCGGAAGACAGCGGGTGGGACTGAAAGTTTCACATGGTTGGTCCTCCTGGCAACCAGCCTCACCGTTGGGCGACATCCAAAAGTCACCTTTATTAATATCAAGACTCAAAAGTCACCTTCATTAATACCAAGACACCCATTTTACCCTAATGGCTCTGAAGTGTTTGCAGGAACTGTGGATGAAGACCAAATATATCTGAGAAATATATTTTGCTCATTTGAATGACCAAATATATATTTCTTATAAGTCATTATATCACAGTACAACACCAAGAGTGCACAGTAATGTAAACCCTGGACTCTGGGTGATTATGATGTGTCTGTGTAGGACCATTGATAGTAACAAATGTATGACTCTGGAGAGGGATGTTAAAGGTGGGGGACGCTGTGCATGTGTCAGGGCAGGGGGTATATGGGAAATCTCTGTACCTTCCTCTCAATTTTGCTGTGAAGCTAAAACTGCTCTCAAAAGTGAAGTCTATTTTTGGGACGCCTTGGGGGCTCAGTCAGTTGAGTGTCTGACTTTTGACGTGGTCTCAGGTCATTATCTCATGACTTGTGAGTTTGAGCCCCACATCAGGCTCCACATGGTTGATGGTTCAGAGCCTGCCTAGGGTTCTCTGTCTCCTCCCTCTCCCCCTCCTCAAAAATAAATAAGTAAACTTAAAAAAAGAACTTAAAAAAAAATAAAGTCTATTTTTAGTAATTTTAAAAACTATTCATGCTCAACATATGGTATAGCCATGTGATGGAATATTACTAGGCCAGCAAAAAGGAACGGACACTGACACGTGCCACCACATGGACAAACCTTGAAACTATTATGCTAAGGGAAAGAAGGCAATCGCGAAGGACCACATACTGTCTGATTCCATTTGTTAAATGTCCAAAGTAGGCAAACCTATACCTATAGAAAGTAGATTAGTGGTTGCCTAGGGCTTAGGGGAAGGAGAATAAGCATATGGGTTTCTCTGGGGGGATGATGAAACTGTTCTGAAGTTCAATAGAGGTGATGTTTGCACAACTCTATAGGTATCCCGATTGAGTTGTACACTTTCAAAGCGTAGATTTTTTTCAAAGGGAGAATTATATCTCAACAAAGTTGTTAAAGTATACCCATATCTGTGCCCCACCCCACCCCAATTAAATCAGAATGGCTTGGGGTGATCCCAGGCATCGAAGGTTTGAAGAATGCCCTAGGTGGTTCTACTTTGCAGCAAAGGCTGTGAACCACTGGTCTAGTCTAACCCTCAGTCAGACAGCTGAGGACACCAGGGACTAGAAAGCTATAGTGACTCTAGGGGAGCCTGGGTGGTTAAGTCGGTTAAGCCAACTCTTGATTTAGCTCAGGTCATGATCCCACGTTTTGTGGGCTCAAGCCCCGCATCCGGCTCTGTGTTGACATCGAGGAGCCTGCTTGGGATTCTCTCTCTCCCTTTCTCTCTGCCCCTCCCTTGCTCTCTCTCACCCTCTTTCTCAAAATAAATACATAAGCTTAAAAAAAATTCCTTAGAAATCTACAATGATTCTCAGCGGCACTTAGCAGAGTCAGGACTGGAACCTGGCTTTGAAGTCAGGTCACACCCAGTTTCCCCTCTGTGTTCAGTCTCCTGGTTCAACATAAAACTCCTCACACAGGTGTCTGACACTCCCCAACCGATGCTCTCTGGCCCCCACCCACCACCCCCCACAATGGCTCTTGAATCGGTTTCCCCAAAGTACCCAAACTGCTCCTGGCTTGTCAGCGTTTCTCTTCTGAACCCCCTGCCACCACCTTAGCTCTTCAAATGAGTGGGAGTCATTTATCCAGCTGTGATTCCCACTACACGTCACTCATCTATGCTGACGACCAACGTGCCTGCGTCCACGTGTCCTGTGTCCTTCCGCTCAGTCTCTGCCCTGTCATGATTCGCATGCCCATTTAACACACAAAATCCTTTCTGTCTTCAGCTGAAAATTTCTATCATTCTATCTTTACAGAGAGGGGAAGCTATTCATCACAGAGGTCCCAGACCCTTTTGGGAACACAGTGAACTTGGCTGTTCATAAGTCCCACTTTGAGTGAGAAGGCTGTTTAGACTTTAAACGGATCTTCACTACAGGTTAATATCCAGGGTGAAGATATAGGAAGGTTGTATCTGAAATCCCTGTTAATAATGACCACTGTTCTAGGGAGCCTCGGTGGCTCAGTTAAGCATCCGACTTCAGCTCAGGTCATGATCTCAGGGTCCGTGAGTTCGAGCCCTGAGTCAGGCTCTGTCGGGCTCTGTGCTGACAGCTCAGAGCTGGAGCCTGCTTCAGATTCTGTGTCTCCTTCTCTCTCTGCCCCTTCCCCACTCACACTCTGTCTCTCTCTCTCAAAAAACGAATAAACATCAAAAACAGTTTTTTTATAATGACCACTGTTAGGACATTAGAAGTAAGTTTCAAGCAGAGATTTAGGAGGTAAATTAAAAAGCAAAATCCAGTATTTTCTTCTTTAAAAAATTTTATTTAAAATTTTTTAAGTTTACTTCTTTATTTTGAGAGAGAGAGAGAGAGAGAGCACAAGTGGGGGAGGAACAGAGAGGGAGAGAGAGAGAGAGAGAGAGAGAGAGAGAGAATCCCAAGGAGGCTCCTCACTGCCAGCACAGAGCCGCATGTGGGGCTCGAACTCACCAGCCGTGAGATCAGGGCCTGAGCTGAAATCAAGAGTCAGACGCTTAACCACCCGAGCCACCCAGGTGCCCCCAAAATCAGGTATTTTCAAACAGAGGGCTTTTAAAAGGTTTTTTTGTTTTTTTTTTATAAATGCACATCTATGTACATAATTTGGTCCACGAAATGCATGGACTTTTGTGTTTCTTAAGCACTAAGACACTTGTAGTACTTTTTTTCATCTGGAGAAACTAAAGGGAAAGTTTCTATTTATTTACATCGGGATCCTTTCTCTTCTTTTAGGCTTTAAACTTTTAAAGGCCCAGGGTCTCCTGATCCATCCTTGCATTTTTCTTTCTTCACCTTCCCCCACCGGAATCTGGCGCAGAATCTGGGCCCCACAAATGTTTGGAACAAGCCCAGAGCAGGGACTCTCACATGGAGACAGGGACATAGGAAATGGGCTTAGGAGTAGCACAGTCGATATATTTCTAATAAGAAATAAGTTCTGTTACAAACTACATTCACTCAAAAATCTTTATTGAGCTCCCAGTATGTGCCAGGCAGAGTTCTTGGTACTAGGGATAATCACCGGAGAAAGCTGACGCAGCCTCTAAGATACTGCCGTTCTATAGAACATCGGCTGATGGGGACGTGAGGAATTTGACTGCATCCCGGGAAAAGTTGCAGAGATAAAAATACAGATATTTGCAACTTTTCCCCCTCACTCCGCAACCTGAGTTCATGCTTCCCTGTCCTTCTGGAAATAGATGAGCCTGGGGGGGGGGGGGGGGGGGGGCGGGAAGGCAAGGAAGAAAATCCTCCTGTCTCAATAGTCGCATGAAGTTCACGTGACACTCTCATGTCACCTAACCTCACAGCCCTGTGGCATGGAAGGCATCATTGCCCTTCTATGGGTAAAAAAGGCAATGCTCCGGGAGGACACAGACTTGCTCACAGTCTCCCAGCAGGTGAGAACCCAGAGCTGGACCAAATTCCCCAGGTCACCAATGCCTCAGCCTGGGGTTTTTATCACACAGTTTCCTCGGGAAGCAAGAAGCCTGGGGGGTTGGGGACAGTGGGGAGAGACGGTTCATCTTGACCCAGACGCTGGCACGATACTTCCAGAAACAAACACGGCGCTAAATGGGGCTGCAGAAGCAGGTGAGGGCCAAGCCAGCCGGGCTGGTGGAGAGCAAGGCTATGCCAGCCGCCCCCCAGTTACCGCCACTGCCCCCTCGCTCTCAGAAATGCCCCAGGACATGCAGCCGCTCTGGAAAACAGTGTGGAGGTTCCTCAAAAAATTAAAAATAGACCTACCCTATGACCCAGCAGTAGCACTGCTGGGAATCTACCTAAGGGATACAGGAGTATTGATGCATAGGGGCACTTGTACCCCAATGTTTATAGCAGCACTCTCAACAACAGCCAAATTATGGAAAGAGCCTAAATGTCCATCAACTGACGAATGGATAAAGAAATTGTGATTTATATACACATGGAATACTACGTGGCAATGAGAAAGAATGAAATATGGCCCTTTGTAGCAACGTGGATGGAACTGGAGAGTGTGATGCTAAGTGAAATAAGCCATACAGAGAAAGACAGATACCATATGTGTTCACTCTTAAGTGGATCCTGAGAAACTTAACAGGAACCCATGGGGGAGGGGAAGGAAAAAAAAAAAAAAGAGGTTAGAGTGGGAGAGAGCCAAAGCATAGGAGACTGTTCAAAACTGAGAACAAACTGAGGGCTGATGGGGGTGGGAGGGAGGGGAGGGTGGGTGATGGGTATTGAGGAGGGCACCTGTTGGGATGAGCACTGGGTGTTGTATGGAAACCAATTTGACAATAAACTTCATATATTTAATAAATAAATAAATAAATAAATAAATAAACAAAACCAATATCTAGACTTACGATATAACAAAAAAAAAAAAAAAAAAAAAAAAAAAAAAAGAAATGCCCCAGGACACGCTCCTCCCCACTTCCCCCCACACCAATGCTGTGGACCCAGAGGCAGAGAGTGAGGAGAGCAACTGGGGCGAGGAGAAAGATCCAGCCCTCCCTGCTGCTGGCACTGCTCAGACCTCAGCTTTGAATCAGCTCAAAAAACTAAAGCTCCAGCCCGAAAGCTTGGTGGCGACTGCAGGCTGTGGGCCCCGCCTGAGAGATTGTCCAAAAGTGGAGAAAGAGTGTCTGACCAAATGTATTTGCAGGCAGGGGTGGGAAAAAAAATAATACTAGTTTCTTGGTTTTTGTTTTTTGTGTTTTTTTTTGTAGTCATAAAAGAGCAAGGGGACACCTGGGTGGTTCAATCAGGGGTCTACCTCTTGATTTCGGCTCAGGTCATGATCTCATGGTTCGAGGGATCAAGCCCCGAGTCGGGCTCTGTGCTGATGGTGTGGAGCCTGCTTGGGATTCTCTCTCTCTCTCTCTCTCTCCCTCTCTGCCCCTCCCCTGCTCATGCTCTGTCTCTCAAAAATAAACATTAAAAAATAATAGTAAATAAGTAAATAAATAAAGACCTCAGAGAGCTCCAGGCCCCCTCTGCCACATAAAGACACAGCAAGAAGGCGTTGGCTATGAACCAGGAAGAGAGCCCTCACCAGAATCCAGCCACAGTGGCGCCTTGATCTTGGACTTCCCAGCCTCCAGAACTGTAAGAAATACATTTCTGTTGTTTACAAGCCCCTCAGCCTGTGGTATTTTGCTCTAACAGCTTGAACACAAGAAGACAGCCAACCGATCTTCAACATGCAGGGGCTAATATGATCCCAGCAACTCCCAACCCTATTTCACTGTCCCTCACCCTGACACCCTAAATTAGAGGTCATCTGCAAAATTCTGGCATGTGTTTTGTTTGGGCGGTCCCCCTGGGGTTGCTGCTATGTGATCTGAGCCCTCAAAGGTTCTTTGGCCCTGGCCCCTTTGTTGCTTGCTGCGCATGAAGCCCTCTGAGGCATGCCCCTGTTGCGGACGTTGAGGGACGTCCGGAGTCGTGCTGGGCTTCGTGTACAGGTTGAGGAGAAAACGTCTGTGTACAAGTTTGGGACCTGCATAGCGAGCTCCAAAGCGTGAGTGGCCAACACTGTCTCGCCTGCTTGCAGTGCCTCCCTGCAAAGACACAGGGAGACAGGCATCGGGGATCCCCCTCGTGCTCACTGTGTTTCTTCTTTCTACTCTTTTCCCAGACTTCAACAACCTCCCCCCTCTGCTCTGACCAGACGGCTCTGCCTGCTCAGACAGGACGGGCTCGGCCTCGGCTCAGGACGAGACCCCTGAGAGGCTGGCTTTACCCAGCAGACAACGGGAAGCCCTGATGGGCTCCGAGCAGAGAAGGACCCTCATCCCCCTGGGAGTAGTCCTGGAAATGAACTGGACGGGAGACCACCTCTCCTTGCTGCTCTCCCAGAACCTGAAGCCCAGACTCGGCTCAAGACGGCGGCACACTGGTGCCACCTGCAGGTAGCCAGCCTCAATTACAGAAGCAGGTTCCAAACCTGCAAATCAGAAGGTCGTGAGAGGCTTTGCAAGTGCCTCCAGAAAACGGCCCGTTTGTTTGGACCAAGCCAGAAAGGACAAAGCTTCAAGGAGGTTCTATGCTAGAGACTCGAGGAGCGGCCTGGGCCTCTGTGCCTCCCCTCAGGGGACGCTGATTTATAAGAAGATTCCTGAGTCACTTCAGAACTAAAACCGCCCAGGATGGACTGGAGAGACACCCCCAACCTGCTGAAATCTGTCCCACAGCAGATTTGCAGACCACGTCTTTGCCGAAATAAAGGGCAGTCATTGCTCGGGGGAAGGAAGAAGGATTGTTCTTGGCGACACATTCCGGGTGCCTGGAGGTACCTCCTTTAGAAATCCTCACCCACGCTGGAAAGAGAAAGAGGCTCTTGGACAAAGATGGCGGAGAAGCCGTCACAAGGAGAATGGCACTAGGAGCCTGCCCTGTTAGCCTGGGAGGGTTTCTCCTCTCTTTCCCTAACGTTCCTGTCCTTTACAACAACGCCCAGGAAGTAACTAACAAGGAGAGGGTGCTAGAAATCCCAATGGAGCAGTTTTGAACATCAGCAGTAGACCTGACTCTCTGAATCTCATTCTTCCTGCCAGAAGCCACTTAATTACAGACGTCAGCATATAATTCTTGTAATATTTCATAACGTGTTTCTCGCTTCTTCCAAAACAGGAGGAAACTATTCCTTATCTGCTTTCTCCGGGTCACCGAGTCATGGGAAGTTTATTATGGCGAAAACCTCTCTTGCCATTCCCCCTGTCTCCTTCTTAATATCTGATGTTTTCTTAAGAAAGTTTCTTAGTGCAGACAAGCAAGGTCGTTCCTCTGAGTCTTTGCCAAGGTTGCACTGGGCTTCTGTTTCTGGACGGAGGGGAACTTACCAGCAGCCTGACATCCGCCATCCTGATTTGCAGGAGAAGAGAAAGGCAGAGCTTGAACTCAGGAAGTCTGTCCCATTTATACTGTCGTGTCCATTTTCTTTCTTTCTTTTTTTTTAACGTTTATTTATTTTGAGAGAGAGAGAGAGAGCAGGGGAGGGGAGGAGAGAGAGAGAGAGAGAGAGAGAGATTCCCAAGCAGGCTCTGTTCTGGCAGCATAGAGCCCGACACCCAGGCTTGACCGCATGAACCATGAGATTATGACCTGAGCTGAAGTCAAGAGTCAGAAGCTCAGTCGACTGAGCCACCCAGGTGCCACTGTGATGTGCCTCTTCAAGATGGTGAAATAGATGCCCAGAGAATACTTTGGCCAAGGACACAGGGCTAGCAAGTAGAGAAGGTTAAGATTTGAAATCCAACAGTTGCTTGACTCCAGATCACTTTGCTTCCTGCAGCACAAGAATTTAGAAAGAGGGAGCACTGAAGAGTTAAAAGAGGGCAGTGGGGCCCAGAGGATGAGAGGAAAATGAGTTGGGTCTCAAAGCATATGGGGGTACAATGAGGGTACCCCAACATTGGTTGTGGGGGCCAGGGCCAAGAAGGGAGGTGCTGGGGAAAAGGAAAGACAGGACCAGGGGGATAGCCCTCAGATTTGGGGTGGTGCCGATGTCAAGTGGTTAGGAGGAGGTCCTGGGAAGGAATTTTGCCTCCAGAACTTTCTGGAAAGCCAGTGTCCATGTCTTGTGTCTGCCACTACAGTCCCTGACTCCTGGAACATCCACCCTCTCTTCTCCCTGCAGCCTCTCTCGTCGTCTCACTCCAGCCTACTCTCTTTTTGTTCACTTGACGTCGTCGTGGGTATATCATGGACGCTCCAGGGGAGAACTCAGGCCTCTCTTCCTCTGCCTGAGTATCACGTAATGCCTTTCACTTCTTCCTCTGTTAAGGGCAAAATACATGCTGTCAAATCAAAGATCACGTTCTGCAATTGGTTTCCCAGAGGGTTGGGCTGTTTTACTGTGTTTTTCTTTTAAACTGCCTTCGAGGGGCACCTGGTAGCTCAGTCAGTTAAGCATCTGACTTCGGCTCAGGTCATGATCTCACAGCTTGTGAGTTCGAGCCCCATATCGGGCTCCCTGTGCACAGAGCCAGCTTCAGATCCTCTGTCTCCCTCTCTCTCTTCCCCTCCCCCACTTGCGTGCCCTCTCTCTCTTTTTCTCTCTCTCAAAAAAAAAAAAGATATTAAAAAAAATTTTTGATTGCCTCTGATCTTTCGCTTCTCTTCATTCCCCTCTCAGAGGCAGCAGCGTCCAGAGGCTGAGCCACACGGACGTGGTGGGAGGTGTCCCCAGGGAGCCAGTGATGAGCTTGGAGGCCAGTCACATTGAACAAATAAGTAGCTTGAGTAAGTAAGTACATATAGGGAGGGTGATGGGCTGCAGGCCAGAGCAGTGACAGCAAGTGAAAGGGGAAGGTTGGAAAGGACCTTGAGGCATTGTTGGCGGCACTGGATTATAGTCAGAAGTAGAGTATGAGCTCATAGCTTTTAAACAGATAAATATGTTAAAAAAAAAAAAAAAAAACTGGCCAAAAATGGCCTCACAAGACCAAGTCACAAAATCAGGCTTAACACCTAACCTAACTGCAGTTTCAGACTTCCCCAGACATGTGAGTTTTAACTGGTCAGTCAGGAATTTTCTGACAAGCACCACTGAGGTAATCTGTCACATGGGTCCTCTCCACCCCCCAAAGGAAGATGAGGTAATCCACCTAATATGTCTCCCTGCCCTTCCTGCTATTAAATAAGAAAAATTACACTGAGTATATATATTTTTTTAGAGTTTGTTTATTTTTGAGAGAAAGAGAGAGCACGAATCGGGGGAAGGGCCGGGGGTGGGGGGAACAGGGGATCCAAAGCAGGCTCTGTGATGACAGCAGAGACCCTGGCTTCGGGCTTGAACTCACAAACCATGAGATCATGACCTGAGCCAAAGTCAGACGCATAACCAACTGAGCCCCCCAGATGCCCCAACACTGAGTAAGGGGTACATTTTAAAGATCTAATTGGCTCTTTTAATCAATTTGTGAATCGGGCAGCATCCCATCCAACAAGTAGAGGGGGGCTCCAATGGGCTACAGAAAAGGAAAGGTGGAGAGGGAGCAGGGAAAGGGAACTACTAGCAAAGAATCCATTGTTTCAGGCAAGGTCACCTTCCAGGGGAAGGGAAGGGTCTATCTGTAAACTTCTGTAAACTTCCTAGTGTTGACCAGGAAATGCCTGTGTTAAAAGTTACATTCCTGGCCGGGGGTGGGGGGTGGGGGGTGGGTTGAAACTCTGGTTAGGTTAGGTCTTAAGTCTTGATTTACTGACTTGGGCCTTAACCTAAACGATTCCATTTTGGGCCTATGGTTTTCCTTTCAACACCACTAAGGGAAGGTGACCTTGCTGGGAACAGTTCTTTCTTTTCTTCTGCTAATAACCTCACTGCTCCATCATTCTTCCTATAAGATCCTTCCATTTGGTACAAGTTCCTCTGAGCTCCCTTCTACTTGCTATATGGGATGGCTGGAATAGTGATTCATGAATCACTAAATAAAGCCAATTAACTCTTCAAATGCACTCAGCTCGGTTAACGTTTATTCTTTAACAAATATATATCTAGACATATATATATATATACACACACACAGATATATGTGTGTGGAAATATATATGTATATATATATAAACAAATAATCCTAACTCTATCAGGTGAGAGGCCCCGGAAACAATAACATCCCAGTAGCAGTGAGCACATTTATAAACTAATCTTGGTTTCTAAATACCATTCTTCACTAAAAAGAACCAGGAAATGGCTGATTCCAGAGACAGAACAGGAACAGGGGGAGCATAGAATATATTCGTCTGTCAGAAAGTAAGGAGATGCTTAAAGAATGATGGGAGCATGTCAAAAGGACACAGGAGCCAACTAAAGGAGATCCCACTGGCTAAATCTCAGATAGTCTAAACATGAAAATAATATGATAGCATCAGATTTGACTTATTAAATTAAATAAGACTCCATATTGATAAATAAATGAATGAATAAATTGGGATATGTGTGTGCGCGTGTGCAAGTTCTTTCTTACCATAGGCTGCTAAGTAATAGATGTGGAAGAAATTAGTGGAAACAAGAAACAACAATATGGTACCATCATGGTGTTGAGTTATTCAGATGGGGGTCATCAATGAATGCCAAGGCTGATAAGTGGAGCTTAATAAGGACCAGGATGTTGGTATCATCTCAGAAGATCTCTCCACAAAAATGGTTATCATTACTAAGGCATAAGGAGTGACCTGATGGGGGAGAAATTTGGAAGACACCAACATGACCACGAGATCAAGATTAATGTCATCATTGGAGACATACTATAATGTGCTGTAATATGAAGAGCCCAGCATCCTGTCTGTGGTGTTCCCGACCAAAAGGAAATATCAGATGGAACCAGGTCTAGGTTCACCCTACAGAATAAAAGGCCTGTACTCTTTAAAACTTAAAGACATGAAAGACAGATGAGAAACTCTGAGAAATTATTCCACATGGAAGGAGATTGAAGTGACTTGCAAGCGAATGTAATATAAGTCCTGGACCGATCAGATCCTGGACCAGAAAAGAAACAGACACATGGTTGGCTGAGCTGGCAAAGTCTAAATGAAGTCCATGGATTGGGTGGTAGTGGAGTACCAATGTTGATTTCCTCACTTGGAGGAAATACTGGATTCCCAGAGCCGGCATAATATACTGGATTCCTAGAGCCGGCATAATAAATTACCACAGAGTGGGTGGCTTAACATGGCAGAAGTTTGTTCTCTCACAGTTCTGGAACCTAGGAGTCCAAAATCAAGGTGTCTGTCCATAAGGTGGGTTTCTTCTGGAGGCTGAGGAAAAAAGTGTCCCAAGCCTTTCTCGTAGCTTCTGGAGGTTTTGGCAATCCTTGGTATTTCTTGGTCTGTGGCACCATAACTCCAATCTCTGATTCCATTTTCATGTGACCTTCTTCTCTGTATGTCTCTGAGTCGCTCTTTGTCTTCTCCTATTATATGGACATCAGTTTACTGGATTTAGGGTAGGATGTCATCCCTAAATCCAGGATGATTTCATCTCGAGATCCTTAATTACATCTACAAAGACCCTATTTCAAAATAAGGTCACACCTTAAGGTTCCAGGTGGGTATGAATTTACGAGCGAACACCATTCAACCCACAGCAGGGTTGCATCCAGAAATACCCCATAAAGTTTCAGGGGTGACAGGGCATTATGTTTGCAGCTTGATCTCAAAGGGTTGCAAAAGTGGTAATGGGGGAGTCAAAAATTCTTTGTGTCCTACTCTTACAATTTTCTATACCCTTGAAATTATCTCAAAATAAACCATTTAAAATTTTTCTTAAACCTGCTTTTGATATTACTTAAGGTTGTTCATGGAGAAAATAAGGAGAGAATTCATTCAGGAGAGAATAAGACAAGATGTCAAATGTTTGAGCTTCCACAGATTCTGCCACTGCTCCATGTCTCAGAGACTGGGGGCAGCCCTCCTAGCCTGGGCAGGGAGGAGCTTGAGAACTTTAGGTCTTCTTAATGCCTCACTTTTTTGTATTCTTCAAGGGCTTTGAATATTCTTTTTGGGTGGGTAAGACCCATTTCCAGAGGCAACTGATTTAGAATTCGGTCATGACCATGAGAGGCTTTGCTCAAGCCAAACCTAAGAGGGTAGAGGGGCTTCCCTGGTTCATATGAACCTACAGCCCACTGCTGTGCACCTCGCCATGATCCTAAGGACTGCCCATCAACAGTTAGACTTAACCTTTTCACACCCAGTTTGTCATTCCTGAGTTTTTCTTTTTATTCCTATCAAAGAAAGAGAAACGTAATTCCTTTTTGCACATTACACATATTTCTACTCCTAATCCAAAATCTATCTCCCCATGTTTTAACCTTTTAATTTAGCTGATAAAAAGGTTTCACCTTTTATGTTCCTGCTTTAAATCTCAGACAGTTGATCTTCTATTGCTTTTCATTGCCTTTCAGATGTAGTGGGTTATTTTATTGTATGTTTCATTCTCTTTTTGTTTTATTTTTCTTATGGTTCACTTTAACTTTTAATCTCTCAAACTCCCATAGTCCTTGTATTAACCTGTCCTAACTTTCTTTCTTTTCCTTTTCTTTCCCCCATCCTATATTGACTGGCTTTGACAATTATGGTAGAGGATGGTCCTAGGGGTGTGTCACTTAGGGGTGACAGAGCTGATGGGAGCTGTCTCCAAAGCTGTTCCCACCATAGCTCCCTCAGCCTTTTGAAGAATGCCCTCCCAGAATCCTTGCCTGGTGTTCGGAAACACCAGGCAAGGATTCCATCCCAAGGCTATAATTTGCTTGCAAATCTTATTTATATCTCACATAATCCAATCCTTTGTGTTTTAAAATCACTGGGCTTCAATATCTAACCAAATTTTGTTGAGTGAAATGCACTACTGACAAGAAACCTGTCACAGGCCAG